>NC_057809.1:582018299-582029616 GCF_018294505.1 Triticum aestivum | reverse complement strand
GCCCGCGGCGCGGTCAGCGTCCTCCGCCCAGTCCGCCCAAACCACCCGCCCGGGAGGTTCAGGGGCCGGGAGGGGAGGGGCCGGCGGGAAGGGGGGAGCAGCGGGGGAGGCGGAGGCCACAGCGGAAGGGGCCGCCGGCGACGAGGGGGGCTCGGCCGGGAAGGCGGCCAGCGGGGCGGCGGAGGGGCCCGAGTCGCCAGAGCCCGCGCCTTCCATCCGTTCGTCACAATCAAAATCCTACTCCCGCTGTTGGGTGTGAGTGTGATTTTAGGCCTTGTAGTTAACCCTTTTTTTCATTTCTATTATCCCCATGACTGTGTTAAGGTCTTGCTTTGGGTGTGAGTGTGATTTAAGGCCTTGTTGTTGGCCCTTTTCTTTCCTCATTTCTGTTAGCTAGCCAAGAAGAGATTGGAAGTGTGTGAGAGAGATGAGACATGGGGATAGTGGTGGTACTGTTTTACCGCTTCTGGATTGTGGCTTTTCGAGTGCCAGAGATAATGAGAAGTTTGTGGTGCTATCTTACTGCTTCTGAGAATGTGACTTCTGAACCTTTAGTAAACCGTTCCGTAGTTATTTGTAGCCCGTGCGCAAGGTCGGAGGTAGACAACTCCTTGCATCGCCGTCCATGTCCTTGTGGAGCGCAGTGCGTCCATGGCGCTGCCCACGCCGGTGGTGACGGTCCGCACGCACGCACGCAAGCCTTCGGGCATCGAGAGCCCGCGCCAGCATCGTCTTGAAGTAGTAGAGCCGCATCGAGTCCAGTCGTCGGTCGCCAGCACGGTCAGACCTCATACTCTGCATGCACCACTCAGCCGCGATGTACCAGTGCACTGTGGCGCACCGGGGCGGGCGTCGGCGGAGCGCCCGTGCCGTGTCGCGAGTGTCCTCACGCACAACGACGTCTGCTGCGGTCGCGGCAGGCGAACGACCTGTCCCAGGGAAAGCATAGCCAACGCAGTACTTAAGGGAAACAAAGTCTCTTTCCAAAGGATTTTCACATGAATTTTGGAGAGCCGGAATCTTTAAGATATTTTCTAAGGTCTTTTTTGGTTCATAGGATAGGATTATCATAGAAATAGGAATCTTATAGGAAATGAGATGACATGTATCTCAAATCCTATGAGTAGGAATAGGAAACAAGATGTCATTTGGTTGACACCAAAGAAATTTTTTCATTGAGTCTAGGCTCTTTTTTATTTCCCTATGAAATGTTGAGGATAGGAACCAATCCTATGTAGGAATAGGAATCCATTTCTATGAACCAAAAAGCTCTAAAGGAGAAAATCCTATAAGAATCCTATCCTCTAGAATTCCTATGAAATTTCTCTAAACCAAAGGAGGCCTAAATTTGTTGTTTTATTCATAGGCTATACGATTTTTCTTTTCTCCTGCGG
Organism: Triticum aestivum; assembly: GCF_018294505.1. NCBI lineage: Eukaryota > Viridiplantae > Streptophyta > Magnoliopsida > Poales > Poaceae > Triticum > Triticum aestivum. The sequence goes on along the minus strand of NC_057809.1, from coordinate 582,028,222 downwards.
ATTTCATAGCACTAAACTTTCTAGGAAATTTTACATCCACGCTACATCTTGAAAAGAATTCTTCACTTTTCATGTAGTGCAATTAAACAAACTTTTTTTGAGAATGCAATTAAACAAACTTTAATGCAAATGCAATCACGTAAGATGCGTGAAAGCGTCTCCTACCACCCAGCACGGCCGGACTAGCCATCCCTGTGAGGCTGCGAGGTGACAGCTCTTGCAGTCATGAATTTTTGGCATTTTAGCCTTCGGGTATCTTGCATGCTGGTGGAAGTGGAACAGCCCCGTACGATAGTATACCATCTTCCATGGACGCTTCTCTCCAAATGAGCACCAGAGATCTGTCGAGCAAAGCAGTGGTCCATGAATAGATAGCTGGCTAGGGTACTCGCATAAGCAAAGAACATGTTCCAAGCCATGCATGGATATGGATGGTAATCATGCATACACATGAAAGGTCTAACGACAAACTATTCGTATAAAGATACGACACAGGGCGCTTTGGGACGGAGGAATACGACGGAGAAAGCAACATACTCTTGGCAAAAAAAAGAAGATAAAGAAAAGAGGTAATATCACCGGGAGTCATAAAACTTGCGCTCGACGTTCAGTTTAGTGCTAAAACTTTAAAAATACGGATTTGGAGTCATCCAACTTGCGTTCTCGTGCAAATACGGTCAGGTCACTCGTATTCAGACATATTCGTGCTTATGTGGCACGCCAACGTGGCTATGGCCCACCTGTCAGTGACGGAAACGGCTTTTTTTTGCGAGATAGTGACTGGAACAGCTTGACGCGTATCTTTTTTGCAGAAACACCCCTTGGTCTGTATTTAAATAAGCAGAAGCCCCTCAATAACATGGTGGGTCCCACTTAAAAAATGAGAATAAAAAGTGCATGCGGGCATTTGAAATCACGCTAGCAAACCACTGCAGTACCTACATAGTCGTGCCTATAAAGAGGTGCACTTGTTTTTACATTAGTAGACACGGTTTCTTTTCCCCACACAAAAAAGACACAATTGTTTTTTTTAGATACCTTTTTTTTCAGGGTTCGGTCAAAAGCCGGATACAGGACAATCTCGGCCTTTTTCATAAAAAAATTAAATTGAAAAACCACATCAAAATGTATAATGTTTAACCCATAACATACAAAACTTTTTCATGAGCGAGTTTTTCTTTTTTATTCCTTTTTTTTTCGGAAGGCGCCGGAAAATCTGGGTTCCAAAATATCTTGCCAATTCCATTTTTTAGCCCGAAATTTCAAAATGAACTAACATATAAATATATTTGGTTTAACAAAAAAAATGTCAGAGAGAAAAAGAACCTGAATACGAGTAGTTGTCGTGGGCAATATATAAAACTCAGCGTTTCTCTTTATGGGGACTAATAGCTACTGGCGAGGGCACGACTGACGGGGGCGCGCGGAGGAATACGGGGGCGTGGTGGCGGGTTCGACTCCGAGCAAAGCAAGGACGAGGACGAGGACTACGAGGTGGATCCCGGCCAGAGCGCGGTGAATGTCGAGCGCGCGGGAAGACACAGTTGCGGGCCTCTGTGCCGACGAGTGCAGCACGGGTGAGCGGGCGGGCGGGCTGGCAGGCGCGGGCGCGCGGGCAAGCTCAGCTACTGCTGCTGCACCCCGGAGAGCATTGATGCGGCGCGGCTAGAGCGCGAGCTCGCGAGCGAGAGAGGCGCAGGCATGGGCGCGCAATCATAGTGCAGACAAACGTTTTGAGGATGGTCGGCCGTGTTGGGCGCCTCCAACAAAAGCCGGACGCAACCACCCATTGTCACTTCAGACGAAATCTGGATAAAACGAACGTTCATTTGAGGTTGTGCGATGGAGTTGCCTAAGAACACCCAGTGGGTCAATTTATCTTATTGATCGTGACAAATTTGATAGCACTGACGGCAGGTTGAATCAATTTGTCACTCACTATGCGCTGAGGCTTTTATTTTCTAACTAAAGCAGTTTAGTTTTACATGTTCATCGTCAATCCGCACTAGTGCGATGGACGTACGTAGGACAATTTTACTAACAGGTCGCCAGTTCCAACCCATCTGCGCCAGCATTTTCTCATTATATGTGATGGCTTTTGCAAAATTAAATAAATTGTGAGGGTGTTTTCTGCATAAAAAACTGGCATGCTATGGTCACCCAACGCGTTGCACACTCTCAACCATTGACATGTGGACCTTCATCGGGCTAGTGCGCCACGTGGCAAGCCCATACTGCGATATACGAGAGGAGGCACCGTATTTGCACGCCGAGACAAGTTATGTGATCACAAATTCGTATTTTTAAAGTTTTAGCACCAAACTGAACATCGAGCGCAAGTTCTATGACTCTCAATGATATTACCTCCTTTATCCCATTTCTCTCCTTGGAATGTGTTGCTTTGGTTTATGGTTTTTCTTTAGAGGTAATATCACTGGTAGTCATGTAACTTGCGTTGGATGTTCAATTTGATACTAAAACTTTAAAAATACGGATTTGTAGTCATTGAACTTGCTGTGTGGTGCAAATACGGTGCTTTTGTATTGTATCCGGCATACAACTTCCTACATGGCATGCCAGTATGGGAGTGGCCCCATGTCAGTGGCTGCATAGATTTTTTCTGATAACTCCATGGATTTTTTATGTGTTAATGAACAGTAGATATATATAAAATAAAAGTAGGAGGCGGAGAGATTCAAACCTGTAGCCTATTGAAGGCACGCACACTGTGAGAACCACCTTGCCTAATGGCTTCTGATGATCATAAGGGATAACTACCATTTATATTTTTTTGAGGTAACTACCATTTATATGCCTTCTCTTAAAACACGGGGACCATGCCAGCTCAAATGGGCTATGATCAGTGCAGCCCAGTTTGCATCTTTGTTTTTTTAGAAAATTGTATGTAAATTATTGGTCTACGGATTACAAAATTGTTTGTTTAATTTAATTAATATAAATATTTGTAAAACTAAAATTAAAAAAAATACAAAAACTGTACTGCTCATAGATGACCAAATTAACATAAGAAAAAGGAGCCGCTAGGTCTCGAACCATATGAGCAAAATAAAAAAAAGGAGACGCTTGGTCTCAAACCCGCAACCAACGAGTAGAACATAAGCCGATCTAGCAACTACACACCTTTCAAGCTCTATTGTCTAATGTGGATAACAATATTTTTTTTGAACCAGGATGCATGTGGAGCTTAAATGGGCTGCATATACAATGTTCCATTTTGTCAATCTTAAGTAATAAAGTCATGTTCAAATATTTGTGTGTTAGAAATATTATACATACAAAGGATGATTAGTAAATAGAAAAAATATAAGCCTGAGTATATATAAAAATATTTAGTAAAACGTAAGTAATAAAAACATTTGAGATATTCGTAATATGTAAGTAATAAAATTATGTTCAAATATTGGTGTGTTAGAGTATTATGCATACAAACAATCCTTTGTGAATAAAACATTTGAATATAAACCTGTGTGTTATATTAGGCATGACTGTATATTCATATCAAAAGTTTAAATTTTTAATTATGAATATCTATACGAACATGAAACTATACAAATGTGTGTACAAGTATTGAATTGTTCGTACAATTCGAATAATATTTTTGAATTGCAATTTTAAAAGTATTTGTATTATTCTAAATTATACAAACATTTTTGTAATTAATAAATATATTGTTTTAAATATATGAATATTTTTAATAATATATTAACAGTTCTGAAAGAAATTTATTTCGTTTGTATTTACACTATTTATAACACGTGAATTTGAAACATTATTTACTACTGAGATCATAATTTATATACAAAATTCAAAAAAAAAATCGAAGGTGCATAATGGGCTGCACTGATCATATTTCATTAGAGTTGACAGACCCACGTGTTACAAGAGAAGGAATACAAGATTTAGTTATCCCTTCCATAGATGACATTGTTTGTGGTGGTTACAGCGTGTGCGCGTCTTTTGTTGGCCGTTGGTTCGAATCCTGCCGGCTTGTATTTATCTTTTATACTTGCCTAGGCTTTTTTGCGTTCTTAAAAAAATCAAGGGAGTTGTCTGAAAAAATGTACTCTTTATTTTTTGTTACGCCGGACACAGTAGAAAGCACCGTATTTGCACCATACAACAAGTTGAATGACCATAAATCCGTATTTTTTAAAGTTTAAGTACTAAACTGAACATCCAACGCAAGTTCTATGATTGCTAGTGATATTACCTCTTCTAATTACTAGTGGTAGTCCATCTGATCTTTTCTAGTCTGCATATAAATTTTGTCCGAAATCAAAGTATCTCTATTTTAATTAACAACATATGTAATTACCGAACGTTTGGATTTTGTCTTTAGATCCGAACGACACGGTCCTCATCTAATCTGCTTCCGATGTGCGCGAGGATTTTACGGAGAAAAGAAATAGCGCCCAATTAGAGTTGAACCCCAGACCTGCCGGTTGGGAGCAGGTGCGCTACCACCCAAGCTATGCTCAAAAAAAAAGAAGCTAAGTATGCTTTTGTTTTTTTATTTAGGTTAGCTGATTTTTATACTCTGTTCGATAGCGAGAAAAAAGAACAATGTTTTTGACGAGGGGGCAGACCCAAGGACCAAGTTATTTCAAGGATGGATGCATTGTGTTTGCACCTCTCGATGAGTAATTCTAGAGAAATAAATGTTTCTCCTCGTGTAGAATTCGAACTCCAGTCATTGTTTTGTGTGTAAATTCAAGGGAAAAAATTGTTTTGAAATATACATTGGATAGTATGATAATTTACACACCACAAACCTGGTAATTTACATACATACACTGCAATACTTTTTTTGACCTAGATTTTTTGTTGTTAAAATATAAGATCCATAACTTACAGGGCAACACCACGTTAACATTTTTTTACCTGAAATTTTTTGATACAATATACCCCCAGTTTTTCCATGTGAATAGCATGGTAGTTTAGGAATCGCATACATGATAACTTACGTGCCAACACCGTGATAACCTTTTATTCATAAGGAAAAACGTTGATGAAATATACCCCAGTACCTTTTATGTGAATAGCATGGTAACTTACACACCTCAAACCTGATAACTTATGTACCTCGTGTCTGATAACTTTGATGGGGGAGGGGAGTTTGTTGAAACATACAACAATAACTTATGTGCAATTATCATGGTAATTTTCGCACACTGACCTGATAACTTACAACCCTTAGCATGGTAACTTTGACCCGAGGGGAAAAGTATGAAACATAACCCGATAATCTCGTTTTAAAGAGCATGGTAATTTATGCAACACATCCCTCATAACTTACCTAGAAACACCGCGGTAACTTTTGACTCGGGATTTATTTTGTTTGAAAACATATAACCGGTAATTTCTATGTATATGATGGTAATATACGCACTATGGACCTGGTAGCTTATGTATGAACATTGTGTTTAACTTTGACCCAAAGAGAAAATTGTTGAAGCATACTTCGATAATTTCTATGTAAGTAGCGTGGTAACTTCCGTGTCATGGACCTGCTGAAGGAAATATGCCCTAGAGGCAATAATAAAATTATTATTTATTTCCTTATATCATGATAAATGTTTATTATTCATGCTAGAATTGTATTAACTGGAAACATAATACATGTGTGAATACATAGACAAACAGAGTGTCACTAGTATGCCTCTACTTGACTAGCTCGTTGATCAAAGATGGTTATGTTTCCTAACCATAGACATGAGTTGTCATCTGATTAACGGGATCACATCATTAGGAGAATGATGTGATTGACTTGACCCATTCCGTTAGCATAGCACTTGATCATTTAGTTTGTTGCTATTGCTTTCTTCATGACTTATACATGTTCCTATGACTATGAGATTATGCAACTCCCGTTTACCGGAGGAACACTTTGTGTGCTACCAAACGTCACAACGTAATTGGGTGATTATAAAGGTGCTCTACAGGTGTCTCCGAAGGTACTTGTTGGATTGGCGTACTTCAAGATTAGGATTTGTCACTCCGATTGTCGGAGAGGTATCTCTGGGCCCTCTCGGTAATGCACATCACTTAAGCCTTGCAAGCATTGCAACTAATGAGTTAGTTGCGGGATGATGTATTACGGAACGAGTAAAGAGACTTGCCGGTAACGAGATTGAACTAGGTATTGAGATACCGGCGATCGAATCTCGGGCAAGTAACATACCGATGACAAAGGGAACAACGTATGTTGTTATGCGGTCTGACCGATAAAGATCTTCGTAAAATATGTGGGAGCCAATATGAGCATCCAGGTTCCGCTATTGGTTATTGACCAGAGACATGTCTCGGTCATGTCTACATAGTTCTCGAACCCGTAGGGTCCGCACGCTTAAAGTTTCGGTGACGATTGTATTATGAGTTTATGTGATTTGATGTACCGAAGGTAGTTCGGAGTCCCTGATGAGATCGGGGACATGACGAGGAGTCTCGAAATGGTCGAGACGTAAATATCGATATATTGGACGATTATATTCGGACATCGGAAAGGTTCCGAGTGATTTGGGTATTTTCGAGGGTACCGGGGAATTACGGGAATACGATGAAGAAGTAATGTGTAACACCCTCGATGCGACTATAGCTCCCACGTGTCGAGGCACGACTTAGAGACATAATCGCATTGAAGGCATATGTCGCAAGTTAGGCAATCTTCACAACATCCCATGTAATATGATAATAAAAAGGGAGATAGCATAGTTGGCTTACACTCGCCACGTCAATCAAGTACATGAATAACATTACATCATCCAAACACTCATGGCCCGACTACGGCGCCAAAATAAAAGAGAACCCAACATGCGACAACGGTCCCGTTCACCCCCAACTGGGCACCACTACTGATCGTCAGGAAAGGAAACATAGTAACGTTGAGAGTCTTCGTCGAACTCCCACTTGAGCTCATACGCGTCTCCTAGAGCGGAATCATCAGGCCCTGCATCTGGTGTAATACTAATCTGTGAGCCACAGGGACTCAGCAATCTCGCACCCTCGCGATCAAGACTATTTAAGCTTGTAGGAATGGCAAGGTAAAATATGAGTGGAGCTGCAGCAAGCGACTAGCAAGTATGGTGGCTAACTTATTCGCAAAAGAGAGCGAGAAGAGGAGGCAAAGCACACGCGAGAAGCTAGAGTACAACCTGCGCAAACATTACTCCAACACCATGTCCACTTCCCGGACTCCGCCGAGAAGAGGCCATCACGGTAACACACTCAGTTGATTCATTTTAATTAAGTTAAGGTTCAAGTTGTCTACAACCGGACATTAACAAATTCCCATCTGCCCATAACCGCGGGCACGGCTTTCGAAAGTTCAGTCCCTGCAGGGGAGTCCCAACTTAGCCCATGACAAGCTCTCACGGTCAACGAAGGAATAGACCTCCTCCCAAGACGTTCCGATCAGACTCGGTATCTCGGTAACTCAATACACTTTGACAGGTTAAAACAAGACCAGCAACACCGCCCGAATGTGCCGACAAATCCCGATAGGAGCTGCACATATCTCGTTCTCAGGGCACACTCAGATGAGACTAGCTACGAGTAAAACCAACCCTCAAGTTTCCCCGAGGTGGCCCCGCAGGCAGCTCAGTTCGGACCAACACTCAGAGGGAGCACTGGCCCGGGGGTGGGGGGGGGTTTAAAATAAGATGACCCTCGGGCTCTGGTAACCCAAGGGAAAAAGAGTTTAGGTGGCGAATGGTAAAACCAAGGTTGGGCATTGCTGGAAAAGCTTTAATCAAGGCGAACTATCAAGGGGTTCCCATTATAAACCAACCGCATAAGGAACGCAAAAATCCGGGAACATAACACCGATATGACGGAAACTAGGGCGGCAAGAGTGGAACAAAACACTAGGCGAGAGGCCGATCCTTCCACCCTTTACCAAGTATATAGATGCATTAAGATAACATAGCAATATAATGATATCCCAACAAGTAAATAAATGTTCCAATAAGGAACGGCCTCCAATCTTCACCTGCAACTAGCAACGCTATAAGAGGGGCTAAGCAAAGCGGTAACATAGCCAATCAACGGTTCGCTAGGACAATGGTGGGTTAGAGGTTTGACATGGCAATTTGGGAGTCTTTCAAGCAAGTGGTAGGCATCGTAGCAATGGCATAACAAAAGAGCGAGCAAACTAGCATAGCAAAGATAGTAGTGATTTCGAGGGTATGATCATCTTGCCTGCACAGTTGTCAGAGTTGACTGGATCCTCGAAAGCAAACTCAACGGGCTCCTCGTTAGCGAACTCGTCTCCCGGCTCTACCCAAACAATACAAACAAGCAACAAGGATACAATCAACCACGTGCAAGAACAAGCAATAGGATGAAATGATGATATGATATGCGGAATGCGATGCGGGATGCAAAATGCAAGATATGACAGGAAATGCATGAACCTGGCCTCAACTTGGAATTCCAAGGGTGCCACTGGAAATATGAGATGAAATTGCTTGAAAACGATATAAAGAACGCCGGAATCGGAGTTACGGTTTGGAAATGGCAAGCGATTCAAATATGACACCGGTCTGCGATTTACAGCAAGTAGGCATCTAAATGCAACGAAATGAACATACTACAGCATCCAAACATGACAACAAAATACATGGCAGGAAAACATTCAAGATGCTTAACAAAATTCTAGCACTGAGCTACGGCCAAATCATCCACTAACAGGTTCAAACAAGCATGGCAAAAATGCAAATGGCAAACAGATCCCAGACTTAGTGAAATTAACACTTGTCTGGAATTTCAGATCATATAGCCCTCTTCGGAGCAACAAAACAACATGCTACAGGACCTGAACATGACAAAGAAAGACATGGCATGGAGCTACTCAACAAGCTTAACAAAAGTCCTTTAGTGACATTGAGCCAAAAGGGATCACAAAATATACTAACAAGCACACGAACATAGCAAAAACATAATCAGTTTTCAGACATAGTGAAAACTGGGACATGCTGAAACATAACTCACGAGGGCATGTTTACGAGCTCGATGCACTCACCACGGTGCAAGTCATGGCAAGACAAGCATACATCCCTTGAGAAGGCACAAAATACAAGTTAGGCATGGCAAGAACAATGGCATAGCATGCACGGATCAACTACAATAACATCGGCAAAATCGCAAACAAGTTGACGATCTGCCCAGATTCACAACGAAGCAAAAGTAGAGCTCGATTGACTCAAGCTAGGGTGCTCCATAATTGCAAACAAAGACATGGATGGATAGAGCACTACACGATTAACAAAACTCCCTTACTTATCATCCTCAAAAGAGGCACGGATCACTAGGAAACAACAAGAACATATGGCATCGTGAGATAAACAATCCCAGAACTTAGTGAAATTACTAAGTCCCTGAAAACAGAATTAGCAAGTGCACCACTTTGCAAGCTTGCACAAGTCATCACACACATCCTAAAAATACATGGGTTGCACCTCTGGAGGGAGGACAAAACCCTTAACAAAACATATGAAGAACTCACGGGCATAGCATGCACACATTAATCATGGCAAAAATGACAAAAGTGCTAAACGGAGTAGCAGATCTGACAATTAACTCAAGTAGGCCTCTTCTAATAGCATTTCGGGCATCAAGATGAGCTCAAATGAAAATTATGCAATGTAATGAAATGATGTACTCTCTGAGATGAACATTTTGATATGCTATATGCATGAATCGGAGCTACGGATACAAAGTTACGGGGCCCCGAATAGAGCAACTTGGATCAGGAATTCTGGGACTTAGAGAAAAATTCGACCTCCTAGGGTTTACTGTAGCTCCGATCCAGATCTGGATCGCACGGAGCCCGAGGATCGACGGCTGGAGGAGTCGCCGGAGTTGGGCCGGCCGGAGTCGGGGACGAGGCCGGGGCGGCCGGTGGT
>NC_057809.1:581979330-582017788 GCF_018294505.1 Triticum aestivum | reverse complement strand
CTGCCCTGGGCCTCCGGCGGCCGGCGGCGGGGACAGCGGGCGCAGCCAACGGGGTGGCGACACGTGGCGGCGGCGGGCGGTGGCGGACATGTCCGGCCCGAATCGGACGTGTCCGTCGGCAGGAGGTGCAGATTTAGGGTTTCGGGGAGGAAGAAGATCCGAAAACGGAGGGGTGTATATATAGGCCTAGAGGGAGCTAGGAGAGTCCAAATGAGGTGCGGTTTTCGGCCACGCGATCGTGATCGAACGCTCTAGGACATGGAGCAGAGTTAGGTGGGTTTTGGGCCAAATTGGAGGGGTGTTGGGCTGCAACACACACGAGGCCTTTTCAGTCCCTCGGTTAACCGTTGGAGTATCAAACGAAGTCCAAATGGTACGAAACTTGACAGGCGGTCTACCGGTAGTAAACCAAGGATGCTTGGCAAGTCTCGGTCCAATCCGGAAATGTTTAATCCCCACACACGAAAGAAAGCTAGAAATGGCCACCGGAGAAGAACGAAGCACCGGAATGCAAAACGGACAACGGGGAAAATGCTCAAATGCATGAGACGAACACGTATGCAAAAGCAATGCACATGATGACATGATATGAGATGCATGACAACGATAACAACACCGGAGACAAAGACCCGAACCCGAGAAAATAAATATAACTTAACGCCGGAAATGGCAAGAGTTGGAGTACAAATTGGGAAAGTTACATCCGGGGTGTTACATAATGGGCCTCATGGGACAAGTGGTGGAAGAGAGGAGGCAGGGCGCGCGGCCCCCCTAGCCCATACCGAATTGGACTATGGGGCCGGCCCCCTTTCCTCCTTTTCCTCCTTCTCCTTCCTTCTCCTTCTCCTCCTTCCTTTCCTCCTTCTAGTAGGAGTAGGAAAGGGGAGTCCTACTCCTACTAGGAGGAGGACTCCTCCTCCTGGCGCGCCCATAGAAGGCCGGCCGGCCTCCCCCCTTGCTCCTTTATATACAGGGACAGGGGGGCACCTCTAGACACACAAGTTGATCAGTTGATCTCTCCCAGCCCTGTGCGGTGCCCTCCTCCACCATATTCCACATCGGTCATATCATAGCGGTGCTTAGGCGAAGCCCTGCGTCGGTAGCAACATCATCACCGTCACCACACCGTCGTGCTGACGGAACTCTCCCGTGAATCTCTGCTGCGTCGGAGTTCGCGGGACGTCAGCGAGCTGAACATGTGCTGAACTCGGAGGTGCAGTGCATTCGGTACTTGGATCGGTCAGATCGTGAAGACGTACGACTACATCAATCGCGTTGTGCTAACGCTTCCGCTTTCGGTCTACGAGGGTACGTGGACAACACTCTCCCCTCTCGTTGCTATGCATCACCATGATCTTGCGTGTGCGTAGGAAAATTTCGAAATTACTACGTTCCCCAACAGTGGCATCCGAGTCTAGGTTTTATGCGTTGATGTTATGCACGAGTAGAACACAAGTGAGTTGTGGGTGATATAAGTCATACTGCTTATCAGCATGTTATACTTTGGTTCGGCGGTATTGTTGGATGAAGCGGCCCGGACCGACATTACGTGTACGGTTACGCGAGACTGGTTCTACCGACATGCTTTGCACACAGGTGGCTGGCGGGTGTCAGTTTCTCCAACTTTAGTTGAACCGAGTGTGGCTACGCCCGGTCCTTGCGAAGGTTAAAACAGCACCAACTTGACAAACTATCATTGTGGTTTTGATGCGTAGGTCAGAACGGTTCTTGCTCAGCCCGTAGCAGCCATGTAAAACTTGCAACAACAAAGTAGAGGACATCTAACTTGTTTTTGCAGGGCATGTTGTGATGTGATATGGTCAAGACGTGATGAGATATAAGTTGTTGTATGAGATGATCATGTTTTGTTGAAGTTATGGGCAACTGGCAAAAGCCTTATGGTTATCTCTCTATTGCACAAGATGCAAGCGCCAAATAATTGCTTTACTTTATCGCTATGCGATAGCAATAGTTGCAAGAGCAATTGTTGGCGAGACAACCATGTGACGACACATTGATATAGATCAAGATGATGAAGATCATGATGTCATGCCGGTGGCGATGGAGATCATCATGATGCTTTGGAGATGGAAATCAAAGACACAAGATGATGATGGCCATATCATGTCACATATTATGATTGCATGCGATGTTTATCTTTTATACATCTTATTTTGCTTAGTTCGGCAGTAGCTTTATAAGATAATCTCTCACTAAATTATCAAGGTATAAGTGTTCTCCCTGAGTATGCACTGTTGCGAAAGTTCTTCGTGCTGAGACACCACGTGATGATCGGGTGTGATAGGCTCTACGTTCAAATACAACGGGTGCAAAACAGTTGCACACGCGAAATACTCAGGTTAAACTTGACGAGCCTAGCATATAACAGATATGGCCTCGGAACACGGAGACCGAAAGGTCGAGCGTGAATCATATAGTAGATATGATCAACATAGTGATGTTCACCATTGAAAACTATTCCATTTCACGTGATGATCGGTTATGGTTTAGTTGATATGGATCACGTGATCACTTAGAAGATTAGAGGGATGTCTGTCTAAGTGGGAGTTCTTAAGTAATATGATGAATTGAACTTTAATTTATCATGAAGTTAGTCCTGGTAGTATTAGCATATCTATGTTGTAGATCAATAGCTCGCGTTTAGCTCCCCTGTTTTATTTTTGATATGTTCCTAGAGAAAATTAAGTTGAAAGATGTTAGTAGCAATGATGCGGATTGGATCCATGATCTGAGGATTATCCTCATTGCTGCACAGAAGAATTATGTCCTTAATGCACCGCTAGGTGACAGACCTATTGCAGGAGCAGATGCAGACGTTATGAACGTTTGGCTAGCTCAATATAATGACTACTTGATAGTTTAGTGCACCATGCTTAAACGTCTTAGAATCCGGACTCCATAGACGTTTTGAATGTCATGGATCATATGGATGTTCCAGGAGTTGAAGTTAATATTTCAAGCAAATACCCGAGTTGAGAGATATGAAGTCTCCAACAAGTTCTATAGCTAAAAGATGGAGGGTAATAGCTCAAGAAGTGAGCATGTGTTCAGATTGTCTGGGTACTACAATCGCTTGAATCAAGTGGGAGTTAATCTTCCAGATAAAATAGTGATTGACAGAATTCTCTAGTCACCATCACCAAGTTAGTAGAACTTCGTGACGAACTATAGTATGCAAGGGATGATGAAAACGATTCCAGAGCTTTTCATGATGATAAAATCGATGAAGGTAGAAATCAAGAAAGAGCATCAAGTGTTGATGATTAACAAGACCACTAGTTTCAAGAAAATGTTGGGGAACGTTGCAGAAAACAAAAAAAATTCCTACGTTTCACCAAGATCAATCTATGGAGTCAACTAGCAACGATAGGAGAGTGCATCTACATACCCTTGTAGATCGCGAGCGGAAGCGTTCAAGAGAACGGGGATGATGGAGTCGTACTCGTCGTGATCCAAATCACCGATGACCAAGTGCCGAACGGACGGCACCTCCGCGTTCAACACACGTACGGAGCGGATGACGTCTCCTCCTTCTTGATCTAGCAAGGGGGAAGGAGAGGTTGATGAAGATCCAGCAGCACGACGGCGTGGTGGTGTATGCAGCAGTGATCGCAGCAGGGCTTCGCCGAGCTTCTGCGAGAGGGAGAGGTGTAGCAGGGGAGAGGGAGGCGCCAAGGCTTGGGTGCGGCTGCCCTCCCTCTCCCCCTCCTTTATATAGGCCCCCTGGGGGGGCAGCGGCCCTGGAGATGGGATCTCCCAAGGGGCGGCGGCCAAGGGGGGTGGAGTGCCCCCCAAGGCAAGTGGAGGCGCCCCCCACCCTAGGGTTTCCAACCCTAGGCGTAGGGGGGCCCAAGGGGGGCACACCAGCCCACTATGGGCTGGTTCCCCTCCCCACTTCAGCCCATGGGGCCCTCCGGGATGGGTGGCCCCACCTGGTGGACCCCCGGGACGCATCCGGTGGTCCCGGTACAATACCGGTGACCCCGAATCTTTCCCGATGGCCGAAACTACACTTCCTATATATAATTCTTCACCTACGGACCATTTCGGAACTCCTCGTGATGTCCAGGATCTCATCCGGGACTCCAAACAACTTTCAGATTACTGCATACTCATATCTCTACAACCCTAGCGTCACCGAACCTTAAGTGTGTAGACCCTACGGGTTCGGGAGACACGTAGACATGAGCGAGACGGCTCTCCGGCCAATAACCAACAACGGGATCTGGATACCCATGTTGGATCCCACATGCTCCTCGATGATCTCATCGGATGAACCACGATGTCGAGGACTTAATCAATCCCGTATTCAATTCCCTTTGTCAATCGGTACGTTACTTGCCCGAGACTCGATCGTCGGTATCCCAATACCTTGTTCAGTCTCGTTACCGGCAAGTCACTTTACTCGTACCGTAATGCATGATCCCATGATCAACCACTTGATCACATTGAGCTCATTATGATGATGCATTACCGAGTGGGCCCAGATATACCTCTCCGTCATACGGAGTGACAAATCCCAGTCTCGATTCGTGCCAACCCAACAGACACTTTCGGAGATACCTGTAATGTACCTTTATAGTCACGCAGTTATGTTGTGACGTTTGGCACACCCAACGCACTCCTACGGTATCTGGGAGTTGCACAATCTCATGGTCTAAGGAAATGATACTTGACATTCAGAAAAGCTACAGCAAACGAACTACATGATCTTTGTGCTATGCTTAGGTTTGGGTCTTGTCCATCACATCATTCTCCTAATGATGTGATCCCGTTATCAATGACATCCCCATGTCCATAGCCAGGAAACCATGACTATCTGTTGATCAACGAGCTAGTCAACTAGAGGCTCACTAGGGACACATTATGGTCTAAGTATTCACACATGTATTACGATTTCCGGATAATACAATTATAGCATGAATAATAGACAATTATCATGAACAAGGAAATATAATAATCATTTTATTATTGCCTCTAGGGCATATTTCCAACAGTCTCCCACTTGCACTAGAGTCAATCATCTAGTTACGTTGTGATGAATCGAACACCTATGGAATTCTGGTGTTGATCATGTTTTGCTCTTGGGAGAGGTTTAGTCAACGAATCTGCTACATTCAGGTCCGTATGTACTTTACAAATCTCTATGTCTCCATTTTGAACACTTTCACGAATGGAGTTGAAGCGACACTTGATATGCCTGGTCTTCCTGTGAAACCTGGGCTCCTTGGCAAGGGCAATAGCTCCAGTGTTGTCACAGAAGAGAGTCATCGGGCCTGACGCATTGGGTATGACTCCTAGGTCGGTAATGAACTCCTTCACCCAGACTACTTCGTGTGCTGCCTCCGAGGCTGCCATGTACTCCGCTTCACATGTAGATCCCGCCACAACGCTTTGCTTGCAACTGCACCAGCTTACTTCCCCACCATTCAAAATATACACGTATCCGGTTTGTGACTTAGAGTCATCCAGATCTGTGTGGAAGCTAGCATCGACGTAACCCTTTACGACGAGCTCTTCCTCACCTCCATAAACGAGAAACATTTCCTTGGTCCTTTTCAGGTACTTCAAGATATTCTTGACCGCTTTCTAGTGTTCCATGTCGGGATTACTTTGGTACCTTCCTACCAAACTTACGGCAAGGTTTACATCAGGTCTGGTACACAGCATAGCATACATGATAGACCCTATGGCCGAGGCATAGGGGATGGCACTCATCTTTTCTCTATCTTCTATCGTGGTCGGGCATTGAGCCATGCTCAATCTCGTACCTTGCAATACAGGCAAGAACCCCTTCTTTGACTGATCCATTTTGAACTTCTTCAATATCTTGTCAAGGTACGTACTCTGTGAAAGACCAATGAGGCGTCTCGATCTATCTCTATAGATCTTGATGCCTAATATATAAGCAGCTTCTCCAAGGTCCTTCATTGAAAAACACTTGTTCAAGTAGGCCTTTATGCTTTCCAAGAATTCTATATCATTTCCCATCAACAGTATGTCATCCACATACAATATGAGAAATGCTACAGAGCTCCCACTCACTTTCTTGTAAATGCAGGCTTCTCCATAAGTCTGCATAAACCCAAACGCTTTGATCATCTCATACAAACGAATGTTCCAACTCCGAGATGCTTGCACCAGCCCATAAATCGAGCGTTGGAGCTTGCACACCTTGTCAGCATTCTTAGGGTCGACAAAACCTTTCGGCTGCATCATATACAATTCTTCCTTAAGGAAACCATTAAGGAATGCCGTTTTGATGTCCATTTGCCATATCTCATAATCATAGAATGCGGCAATTGCTAACATGATTCGGACGGACTTCAGCTTCGCTACGGGTGAGAAAGTCTCATCATAGTCAACCCCTTGAACTTGTCGATAACCCTTAGCGACAAGTCGAGCTTTATAGATGGTCACATTACCATCTGCGTCTGTCTTCTTCTTCTTAAAAATCCATTTATTTTCTATGGCTCGCCGATCAACGGGTAAGTCAGTCAAAATCCATACTTCTTTTCATACATGGATCCTATCTCGGATTTCATGGCTTCCAGCCATTTGTCGGAATCCGGGCCCGCCGTTGCTTCTTCATAGTTCGAAGGTTCACCGTTGTCTAACAACATGATTTCCAAGACAGGGTTGCCGTACCACTCCGGTGCGGAACGTGTCCTTGTGGACCTACGAAGTTCAGTAGCAACTTGATCTGAAGTTTCATGATCATCATCATCAACTTCCTCTCTAGTCGGTGCAGGCACCTCAGGAATATTTTCTTGAGCTGCGCCACTTACCGGTTCAAGAGGTAATACTTCATCAAGTTCTACCTTCCTCCCACTTATTTCTTTCGAGAGAAACTCTTTCTCTAGAAAGGACCCATTCTTGGCAACAAAGATCTTGCCTTCAGATCTGAGGTAGAAGGTATACCCAACAGTTTCTTTAGGGTATCCTATGAAGACGCATTTTTCCGACTTGGGTTTGAGCATTTCAGGTTGAAGTTTCTTGACATAAGCATCGCATCCCCAAACTTTTAGAAACGACAGCTTAGGTTTCTTCCCGAACCATAATTCATACGGTGTCGTCTCAACGGATTTCGACGGAGCCCTATTTAAAGTGAATGCGGTAGCCTCTAAAGCATAGCCCCAAAATGATAGCGGTAAATCGGTAAGAGACATCATAGATCGCACCATATCTAATAGAGTGCGATTACGACATTCGGACACACCATTATGCTGAGGTGTTCCAGGCGGTGTTAGATGTGAAACTATTCCACATTTTCTTAAGTGTGTGCCAAATTCGTGACTCAAGTATTCTCCCCCACGATCTGATCGCAAGAACTTGATTTTCCTATCACGTTGATTCTCAACCTCACTCTGAAATTCCTTGAACTTTTCAAAGGTCTCAGACTTGTGTTTCATTAAGTAGACATACCCATATCTACTCAAGTCATCAGTGAGGGTGAGAACATAACGATAGCCACCGCGAGCCTCAACACTCATTGGACCGCACACATCAGTATGTATGATTTCCAATAAGTTGGTTGCTCGCTCCATTGTTCCTGAGAATGGAGTCTTGGTCATTTTACCCATGAGGCATGGTTCGCACGTGTCAAATGATTCGTAATCAAGAGACTCTAAAAGTCCATCTGCATGGAGCTTCTTCATGCGTCTGACACCTATGTGACCAAGGCGGCAGTGCCACAAGTATGTGGGACTATCATTATCAACCTTACATTTTTGGTATTCACACTATGAACATATGTAGCATTACGCTCGAGATTCATTAAGAATAAACCATTCACCATCGGAGCATGACCATAAAACATATCTCTCATATAAATAGAACAACCATTATTCTTGGATTTAAATGAGTAGCCATCTCGTATTAAACGAGATCCTGATACAATGTTCATGCTCAAAGCTAGCACTAAATAACAACTATTGAGTTTTAAAACTCATCCCGTAGGTAAATGTAGAGGTAGCGTGCCGACGGCGATCACATCGACCTTGGAACCATTCCCGACGCGCATCGTCACCTCGTCCTTCGCCAGTCTCCGCTTATTCCGCAGCTCCTGCTTTGAGTTACAAATGTGAGCAACCGCATCGGTATCAAATACCCAGGAGCTACTACGATTACTGGTAAGGTACACATCAATTACATGTATATCACATATACCTTTTGTGATGCCGGCCTTCTTGTCCGCTAAGTATTTGGGGCAGTTCCGCTTCCAGTGACCACTTCCCTTGCAATAAAAGAACTCAGTCTCGGGCTTGGGTTCATTCTTTGGCTTCTTCCCGGCAGCTTGCTTACCGGGCGCGGCAACTCCCTTGCCGTCCTTCTTGAAGTTCTTCTTACCCTTGCCTTTCTTGAACTTAGTGGTTTTATTCACCATCAACACTTGATGTTCCTTTTTGACTTCTACCTCTGCTGATTTCAGCATTGCAAATACTTCAAGATTGGTCTTTTCCATCCCCTGCATATTGAAGTTCATCACAAAGCTCTTGTAGCTTGGTGGAAGCGACTGAAGGATTCTGTCAATGACCGCGTCATCCGGGAGATTAACTCCCAGCTGAGTCAAGCGGTTATGCAACCCAAACAGTTTGAGTATGTGCTCACTGACAGAACTATTTTCCTCCATCTTACAGCTGAAGAACTTGTCGCAGACTTCATATCTCTCGACCCGGGCATGAGCTTGGAAAACCATTTTGAGCTCTTCGAACATCTCATATGCTCCGTGTCGCTCAAAACGCTTTTGGAGCCCCGGTTCTAAGCTGTAAAGCATGCCACACTGAACGAGGGAGTAATCATCAGCCCTGGCTGCCAAGCGTTCATAACGTCTTGGTTCTGTGGGACGGGTGCATCACCTAGCGGTGCTTCTAGGACATAATCTTTCTTGGCAGCTATGAGGATGATCCTCAGGTTCCGGACCCAGTCCGTATAGTTACTGCCATCGTCTTTCAGCTTGGTTTTCTTTAGGAACGCGTTGAAGTTGAGGACAACGTTGGCCATTTGATCTACAAGACATATTGTAAAGATTTTAGACTAAGTTCATGATAATTAAGTTCATCTAATCAAATTATTTAATGAACTCCCACTTAGATAGACATCCCTCCAGTCATCTAAGTATAACATGATCCGAATTGACTAGGCCGTGTCCGATCATCACGTGAGACGGACTAGTCAACATCGGTGAACATCTTCATGTTGATCGTATCTTCTATACGACTCATGCTCGACCTTTCGGTCTTCTGTGTTCCGAGGCCATGTCTGTACATGCCAGGCTCGTCAAGTCAACCTAAGTGTATTGCGTGTGTAAATCTGTCTTACACCCGTTGTATGTGAACGTTGGAATCTATCACACCCGATCATCACGTGGTGCTTCGAAACAACAAACTGTCGCAACGGCGCACAGTTAGGGGGAACACTTTCTTGAAATTATTATGAGGGGTCATCTTATTTACTACCGTCGTTCTAAGTAAACAAGATGCAAAAACATGATAAACATCACATGCAATCAAATAATAGTGACATGATATGGCCAATATCATATAACTCCTTTGATCTCCATCTTGGGGCTCCATGATCATCTTGTCACCGGCATGACACCATGATCTCCATCATCATGATCTCCATCATCGTGTCTCTATGAAGTTGCTCGCCAACTATTACTTCTACTACTATGGCTAACACATTTAGCAATAAATTAAAGTAATTTACATGGCGTTTCTCAATGACACGCAGGTCATACAAAAAATAAAGACAACTCCTATAGCTCCTGCCGGTTGTCATACTCATCGACATGCAAGTCGTGATTCCTATTACAAGAACATGATCAATCTCATACATCACATATATCGTTCATCATTCATCACAACCTCTGGCCATATCACACCACAAAACACTTGCTGCAAAAACAAGTCAGACGTCGTCTAATTGTTGTTGCAAGTTTTTACGTGGCTGCTATAGGTTTCTAGCAAGAACGTTTCTTACCTACGCCAAAACCACAACGTGCATTGCCAATTTCTATTTACCCTTCATAAGGACCCTGTTCATCGAATCCGATCCGACTAAAGTGGGAGAGACAGACACCCGCTAGCCACCTTATGCAACTAGTGCATGTCAGTCGGTGGAACCGATCTCACGTAAGCGTACGTGTAAGGTTGGTCCAGGCTGCTTCATCCCACAATGCCGCCGAATTAGGATAAGACTAGTAACGGCAAGCAAATTGACAATAACGACGCCCACAACTACTTTGTGTTCTACCCGTGCATAGTAACTACGCATAGACCTAGCTCATGATGCCACTGTTGGGGAACGTTGCAGAAAACAAAAAAAATATGTACGTTTCACCAAGATCAATCTATGGAGTCAACTAGCAATGAGAGGAGAGTGCATCTACATACCCTTGTAGATCGCGAGCGGAAGCGTTCAAGAGAACGGGGATGATGGAGTTGTACTCGCCGTGATCCAAATCACCGATGACCAAGTGCCGAACGGACGGCACCTCCGCGTTCAACACTCGTACGGAGCAAATGACGTCTCCTCCTTCTTGATCCAGCAAGGGGGAAGGAGAGGTTGATGAAGATCCAGGAGCATGACGGCGTGGTGGTGGATGCAGCAGTGATCGCAGCAGGGCTTCGCCGAGCTTCTGCGAGAGGGGGAGGTGTAGCAGGGGAGAGGGAGGCGCCAAGGCTTGGGTGCGGCTGCCCTCCCTCTCCCCCTCCTTTATATAGGCCCCCTGGGGGGGCGCCGTCCCTGGAGATGGGATCTCCCAAGGGGGCGGCGGCCAAGGGGGGTGGAGTGCCCCCCAAGGCAAGTGGAGGCGCCCCCCGCCCTAGGGTTTCCAACCCTAGGCGTAGGGGGGCCCAAGGGGGGGGGGCGCACCAGCCCACTATGGGCTGGTTCCCCTCCCCACTTCAGCCCATGGGGCCCTCCGGATGGGTGGCCCCACCCGATGGACCCCCGGGACCCATCCAATGGTCCCGGTACAATACCGGTGACCCCGAATCTTTCCCGGTGGCCGAAACTACACTTCCTATATATAATTCTTCACCTCCGGACCATTCCGGAACTCCTCGTGACGTCCAGGATCTCATCCGGGACTCCGAACAACTTTCGGATTACTGCATACTCATATCTCTACAACCCTAGCGTCACCGAACCTTAAGTGTGTAGACCCTACGGGTTCGGGAGACACGTAGACATGACCGAGACGGCTCTCTGGCCAATAACCAACAACTGGATCTGGATACCCATGTTGGCTCCCACATGCTCCTCGATGATCTCATCGTATGAACCACGATGTCGAGGACTTAATCAATCCCATATTCAATTCGCTTTGTCAATCGGTACGTTACTTGCCCGAGACTCGATCGTCGGTATCCCAATACCTTGTTCAGTCTCGTTACCGGCAAGTCACTTTACTCGTACCGTAATGCATGATCCCGTGATCAACCACTTGATCACATTGAGCTCATTATGATGATGCATTACCGAGTGGGCCCAGAGATACCTCTCCGTCATACGGAGTGACAAATCCCAGTCTCGATTCGTGCCAACCCAACAGACACTTTCGGAGATACCTGTAATGTACCTTTATAGTTACCCAATTACGTTGTGACGTTTGGCACACCCAAGGCACTCCTACGGTATCCGGGAGTTGCACAATCTCATGGTCTAAGGAAATGATACTTGACATTCAGAAAAGCTACAACAAATGAACTACACAATCTTTGTGCTATGCTTAGGTTTGGGTCTTGTCCATCACATCATTCTCCTAATGATGTGATCCCGTTATCAACGACATCCAATGTCCATGGTCAGGAAACCGTAACCATCTTGATCAACGAGCTAGTCAACTAGAGGCTCACTAGGGACACATTGTGGTCTAAGTATTCACACATGTATTACGATTTCCGGATAATACAATTATAGGATGAATAATAGACAATTATGATGAACAAGGAAATATAATAATCATTTTATTATTGCCTCTAGGGCATATTTCCAACAGAAAAGGGCAAAGGGAAAGAAAGGGAACTTCAAGAAGAACAGCAAGCAAGTTGCTGCTCAAGTGAAGAAGCCCAAGTCTGGTCCTAAGCCTGAGACTAAGTGCTTCTACTGCAAAGAGACTGGTCACTGGAAGCGGAATTGCCCCAAGTATTTGGCGGATAATAAGGATGGCAAAGTGAACAAAGGTATACTTGATATATGGATTATTGATGTGTATTTTACTAGTGTTCGTAGCAACCCCCCGGTATTTGATACTGGTTCAGTTGCTAAGAGTAGTAACTCGAAACGGGAGTTGCAGAATGAACACAGACTAGTTAAGGGCGAGGTGACGATGTGTGTTGGAAGTAGTTCCAAGATTGATATGATCATCATCGCACACTCCCTATACTTTCGAGATTAGTATTAAACCTAAAATAAATGTTATTTAGTGTTCGCGTTGAGCATAAATATGATTGGATCATGTTTATCGCAATACGGTTATTCATGTAAGTTAGAGAATAATTGTTGTTCTGTTTACATGAATAAAACCTTCTATGGTCATACACCCAATGAAAATGGTTTGTTGGATCTCGATTGTGGTGATACACATTTTCACAATATTGAAGCCAAAAGATGCAAAGTTAATAATGATAGTGCAACTTATTTGTGGCACTGCCGTTTAGGTCATATTGGTGTAAAGCGCATGAAGAAACTCCATGCAGATGGGGTTTTGGAATCCCTTGATTATGAATCACTTGATTCTTGCGAACCATGCCTCTTGGGCAAGATGACTAAAACTCCGTTCTCCGGAACAATGGAGTGAGCAACTAACTTATTGGAAATAATACATACTGATGTATGCGGTCCGATGAGTGTTGAGGCTCGCGGCAAGTATCGTTATTTTCTGACCTTCACAGATGATTTGAGCAGATATGAGTATATCTACTTGATGAAACATAAGTCTGAAACATTTGAAAAGTTCAAAGAATTTCAGAGTGAAGTGGAGAATCATCGTAACAAAAATAAAAGTTTCTACGATATGATCGCAGAAGTAAAATATTTGAGTTACGAGTTTGGCCTTCAGTTAAAACAATGTGAAATAGTTTCACTACTCATGCCACCTGGAACATCACAGTGTAATGGTGTGTCCGAACGTCGTAACCGTACTTTATTAGATATGGTGCGATCTATGATGTTTCTTACCAATTTACCACTATCGTTTTGGGGTTATGCATTAGAGACAGCTACATTCACGTTAAATAGGGCACCATCGAAATCCGTTGAGACGACGCCTTATGAACTATGGTTTGGCAAGAAACCTAAGTTGTCGTTTCTTAAAATTTGAGGTTGCAATGCTTATGTGAAAAAGTTTCAACCTGATAAGCTCAAACCCAAATCGGAGAAGTGCGTCTTCATAGGATACCCAAAAGAAAATGTTGGGTACACCTTCTATCACAGATCCGAAGGCAAGATATTCGTTGCTGAGAATGGATCCTTTCTAGAGAAGGAGTTGTTGGGGATCGTAGCAGAAATTCAAAATTTTCTACGCATCACCAAGATCAATCTAGGGAGTAATCTAGCAACGAGGGGAAGGAGAGTGCATCTACATACCCTTGTAGATCGCTAAGCGGAAGCGTTCAAGTGAACGGGGTAGATGGAGTCGTACTTGTCGTGATCCAAATCACCGATGATCCTAGTGCCGAACGGACGGCACCTCCGCGTTCAACACACGTACAGCCCGGTGACGTCTCCTACGCCTTGATCTAGCAAGGGGAGAAGGAGAGGTTGGGGAAGACTCCATCCAGCAGCAGCATGACAGCGTGGTGGTGGTGGAGGAGGAGCGCGGGACTCCAGCAGGGCTTCGCCAAGCACTACGAGAGACGAGGAGGAAGAGGAGTAGGGTTGCGCCAACAGGGAGATTGAATCGCGTGTTGGGCTGCCCCCTTTGCTCAAGTATATATAGGGGGAGGGGAGGGGCTGCGCCCCCACCTAGGGTTCCCTCCCTAGGGGTGGCGGCAGCCCCCAGATCCCATCTGGGAGGCGGCCAAGGGGGAGAGAGAGGGGGGCGCACCTAGGGTGGGCCTTAGGGCCCATCTGCGCCTAGGGTTTGCCCCCTCTCCTCTTGAGGACGCCTTGGGCCTTGGTGGGAGGTGCCCCAGCTCACCTAGGGGCTGGTCCCTTCCCACTATTGGCCCATGTAAGCCTCCGGGGCTGGTGGCCCCACCTGGTGGACCCCCGGACCCCTCCGGTGGTCCCGGTACACTACCGGTGATGCCCGGAACACTTCCGGTGGCCAAAACCATACTTCCTATATATCAATCTTTACCTCCGGACCATTCCGAAACTCCTCGTCACATCCGGGATCTTATCCGAGACTCCGAACAACATTCGGTAACCGCGTACATACTTTCCCTATAACCCTAGCGTCATCGAACCTTAAGTGTGTAGACCCTACGGGTTCGGGAACCATGCAGACATGACCGAGACAACTCCCCGGCCAATAACCAACAGCGGGATCTGGATACCCATGTTGGCTCCCACATGTTTGAAGGAAATATGCCCTAGAGGCAATAATAAAGTTATTATTTATTTCCTTATATCATGATAAATGTTTATTATTCATGCTAGAATTGTATTAACGGGAAACATAATACATGTGTGAATACATAGACAAACAGAGTGTCACTAGTATGCCTCTACTTGACTAGAACGTTAATCAAAGATGGTTATGTTTCCTAACCATGAACAAGGAGTTGTTATTTGATTAACAGGATCACATCATTAGGTGAATGATCTGATTGACATGACCCATTCCATTAGCTTAGCACCCGATCGTTTAGTATGTTGCTATTGCTTTCTTCATGACTTATACATGTTCCTATGACTATGAGATTATGCAACTCCCGTTTGCCGGAGGAACACTTTGTGTGCTCCCATACATCACAACATAAATGGGTGATTATAAAGGTGCTCTACAGGTGTCTCCAAAGGTACATGTTGGGTTGGCGTATTTCGAGATTAGGATTTGTCACTCCGATTGTCGGAGAGGTATCTCTGGGCCCTCTCGGTAATGCACATCACATAAGCCTTGCAAGCATTGCAACTAATAAGTTAGTTGCGAGATGATGTATTATGGAACGAGTCAAGAGACTTGTCGGTAACGAGATTGAACTAGGTATTGAGATACCGACGATCGAATCTTGGGCAAGTAACATACCGATGACAAAGGGAACAACGTATGTAGTTATGCGGTCTGACCGATAAAGATCTTCGTAGAATATGTAGGAGCCAATATGAGCATCCAGGTTCCGCTATTGGTTATTGACTGGAGACGTGTCTCGGTCATGTCTACATTGTTCTCGAACCCGTAGGGTCCGCACGCTTAAGGTTTCGATGACAGTTATATTATGAGTTTATGAGTTTTGATGTACCGAAGTTAGTTCGGAGTCTCGGATGTGATCACGGACATGATGAGGAGTCTCGAAATGGTCGAGACATAAAGATTGATATATTGGATGGCTATATTCGGACACCGGAAGTGTTCCGGGGAAGTTTCGGATAAAACCGAAGCACCGGGGGGTTACCGGAACCCCCCGGGGGGTTAATGGGCCTCATGGGCCTAAAGTGGAGAAGAGGAGGGGCTGCCAGGGCAGGCCGCGCGCCCCCTCTCCCCCTAGTCCGAATTGGACAAGGAGGGAGGGGCGGCGCCCCCCCCTTTCCTTCTCTCCTTCCCCCTCTCTTACTTGGACAAGGAAAGGAGGGGAGTCCTACTCCCGGTAGGAGTAGGACTCCTCCTGCGCGCCTCCTACTAGGGCCGGCCGCACCCCCCCCCCTTGGATCCTTTATATACGGAGGCAAGGGGCACCCCTAGAAACACAAGTTGATCCACGTGATCATATTCTTAGCCGTGTGCGGTGCCCCCTTCCACCATAGTCCTCGATAATATTGTAGCGGTGCTTAGGCGAAGCCCTGTGACGGTAGTGCATCAAGATCGTCACCACGCCGTCGTGCTGACGGAACTCTTCCCCGACACTTTGCTGGATCGGATTCCGGGGATCGTCATCGAGCTGAACGTGTGCTAGAACTCGGAGGTGTCGTAGTTTCGGTGCTTGATCGGTCGGGCCGTGGAGACGTACGACTACATCAACCAAACGCTTCCATTGTCGATCTACAAGGGTACGTAGATCACACTCTCCCCTCTCGTTGCTATGCATCACCATGATCTTGCGTGTGCGTAGGAACTTTTTTGAAATTACTACGTTCCCCAACAGTGGCATCCAAGCCTAGGTTTTATATGTTGATGTTATATGCACGAGTAGAACACAAGTGAGTTGTGGGCGATATAAGTCATACTGCTTACCATCATGTCATACCTTGGTTCGGCGGTATTGTTGGACGAAGCGGCCCGGACCGACATTACGCGTACGCTTACGCGAGACCGGTTCTCCCGACATGCTTTGCACATAGGTGGCTTGCGGGTGACAGTTTCTCCAACTTTAGTTGAACCGAGTGTGGCTACGCCCGGTCCTTGCGAAGGTTAAAACAGCACCAACTTGACAAACTATCATTGTGGTTTTGATGCGTAGGTAAGATTGGTTCTTGCTTAAGCCCGTAGCAGCCACGTAAAACTTGCAACAACAAAATAGAGGACGTCTAACTTGTTTTTGCAGGGCATGTTGTGATGTGATATGGTCAAGACATGATGCTAAATTTTATTGTATGAGATGATCATGTTTTGTAACCGAGTTATCGACAACTGGCAGGAGCCATATGGTTGTCACTTTATTGTATGCAATGCAATCGCGCTGTAATGCTTTACTTTATCACTAAGCGGTAGCGATAGTCGTGGAAGCATAAGATTGGCGAGACGACAACGATGCTACGATGGAGATCAAGGTGTCGTGCCGGTGACGATGGTGATCACGACGGTGCTTCGAAGATGGAGATCACAAGCACAAGATGATGATGGCCATATCATATCACTTATATTGATTGCATGTGATGTTTATCTTTTATGCATATTATCTTGCTTTGATTGACGGTAGCATTATAAGATGATCTCTCACTAATTATCAAGAAGTGTTCTTCCTGAGTATGCACCATTGCGAAAATTCTTCGTGCTGAGACACCACATGATGATCGGGTGTGATAGGCTCTACGTTCAAATACAACGGGTGCAAAACAGTTGCACACGCGGAATACTCAGGTTATACTTGACGAGCCAAGCATATACAGATATGGCCTCGGAACATGGAGACCGAAAGGTCGAGCGTGAATCATATAGTAGATATGATCAACATAGTGATGTTCACCAATGAAACTACTCCATCTCACGTGATGATCGGACATGGTTTAGTTGATTTAGATCACGTAATCACTTAGAGGATTAGAGGGATGTCTATCTAAGTGGGAGTACTTTAAGTAAATTAATTGAACCTAAATTTAT
This sequence comes from Triticum aestivum, assembly GCF_018294505.1. NCBI lineage: Eukaryota > Viridiplantae > Streptophyta > Magnoliopsida > Poales > Poaceae > Triticum > Triticum aestivum. Next base: position 582,000,336 of record NC_057809.1, on the reverse strand, counting down.
CATGAAACTTAGTACCTGATAGTATCTTGCTTGTTTATGCTTGATTGTAGATAGATGGCTCGTGTTGTTGTTCCGTTGAATTTTAATGCGTTCCTTGAGAAAGCAAAGTTGAAATATGATGGTAGCAATTACACGGACTGGGTCCGTAACTTGAGGATTATCCTCATTGTTGCACAGAAGAATTACGTCCTGGAAGCACCGCTGGGTGCCAGGCCTGCTGCTGGAGCAACACCAGATGTTATGAACATCTGGCAGAGCAAAGCTGATGACTACTCGATAGTTAAGTGTGCCATGCTTTACGGCTTAGAATCGGGACTTCAACGACGTTTTGAACGTCATGGAGCATATGAGATGTTCCAGGAGTTGAAGTTAATATTTCAAGCAAATGCCCGGATTGAGAGATATGAAGTCTCCAATAAGTTCTATAGCTGCAAGATGGAGGAGAACAGTTCTGTCAGTGAGCATATACTCAAAATGTCTAGGTATAATAATCACTTGATTCAATTGGGAGTTAATCTTCCAGATGATTGCTTCATTGACAGAATTCTCCAATCACTGCCACCAAGCTACAAGAGCTTCGTGATGAACTATAATATGCAAGGGATGAGTAAGACTATTCCCGAGCTCTTCGCAATGTTGAAAGCTGCGGAGGTAGAATCAAGAAGGAGCATCAAGTGTTGATGGTCAACAAGACCACTAGTTTCAAGAAAAAGGGCAAAGGGAAGAAAAAAGGAAACTTCAAAAAGAACAGCAAGCAAGTTTCTACTCAAGAGAAGAAACCCAAACCTGGACCTAAGCCTGAAACTGAGTGCTTCTACTGCAAGCAGACTGGTCACTGGAAGCGGAACTGCCCCAAGTATTTGGCGGATAAGAAGGATGGCAAGGTGAACAAAGGTATATGTGATATACATGTTATTGATGTGTACCTTACTAATGCTCGCAGTAGCACCTGGGTATTTGATACTGGTTCTGTTGCTAATATTTTCTACTCGAAACAGGGACTACGGATTAAGCGAAGATTGGCTAAGGACGAGGTGACGATGCGCGTGGGAAACGGTTCCAAAGTCGATGTGATCGCAGTCGGCACGCTACCTCTACATCTACCCTCAGGATTAATATTAGACGTAAATAATTGTTATTTGGTGCCAGCGTTAAGCCTGAACATTGTATCTAGATCTTGTTTGATGCGAGACGGTTATTCATTTAAATCTGAGAATAATGGTTGTTCTATTTATATGAGTAATATCTTCTATGGTCATGCACCCTTAAAGAGTGGTCTATTTTTATTGAACCTCGATAGTAGTGACACACATATTCATAGTGTTGAAGCCAAAAGATGCAGAGTTGATAATGATAGTGCAACTTATTTGTGGCACTGCCGTTTGGGTCATATTGGTATAAAGCGCATGAAGAAACTCCATACTGATGGGCTTTTGGAACCACTTGATTATGAATCACTTGGTACTTGCGAACCGTGCCTTATGGGTAAGATGACAAAAACACCATTCTCCGGTACTATGGAGAGAGCAACAGATTTGTTGGAAATCATACATACAGATGTATGTGGTCCGATGAACGTTGAGGCTCGTGGCGGATATCGTTATTTTCTCACCTTCACAAATGACTTAAGCAGATATGGGTATATCTACTTAATGAAACACAAGTCTGAAACATTTGAAAAGTTCAAAGAATTTCAGAGTGAAGTTGAAAATCATCGTAACAAGAAAATAAAATTCCTACGATCTGATCGTGGAGGAGAATATTTGAGTTACGAGTTTGGTGTACATTTGAAAATTGTGGAATAGTTTCGCAACTCACGCCACCCGGAACACCACAACATAATGGTGTGTCCGAACACCGTAATCGTACTTTACTAGATATGGTGCGATCTATGATGTCTCTTACTGATTTACCGCTATTGTTTTGGGGATACGCTCTAGAGACGGCCGCATTCACGTTAAATAGGGCACCATCAAAATCCGTTGAGACGACGCCTTATGAACTATGGTTTAGCAAGAAACCAAAGTTGTCATTTTTGAAAGTTTGGGGCTGCGATGCTTATGTGAAAAAGCTTCAACCTGATAAGCTCGAACCCAAATCGGAGAAATGTGTCTTCATAGGATATCCAAACGAGACTATTGTATACACCTTCTATCACAAATCCGAAGGCAAGACTTTTGTTGCTAAGTTCGGAAACTTTTTGGAGAAGGAGTTTCTCTCGAAAGAAGTGAGTGGGAGGAAAGTAGAACTTGACGAGGTAACTGTACCTACTCCCTTATTGGAAAGTAGTGCATCACAAAAACATGTTTCTGTGACACCTACACCAGTTAGTGAGAAAGCTAATGATGATGATCATGAAACTTCAGAACAAGATAATACTGAACCTCGTAGATCAACCAGAGTGAGATCCGCGCCAGAGTGGTACGGTAATCCTGTTCTGGAAGTCATGCTACTAGATCATGATGAACCTACGAACTATGAAGAAGCGATGGTGAGCCTAGATTCCGCAAAATGGCTTGAAGCCATGAAATCTGAGATGGGATCCATGTATGAGAACAAAGTATGGACTTTGGTTGACTTGCCCGATGATCGGCAAGCAATTGAGAATAAATGGATCTTCAAGAAGAAGACTGACGCTGACGGTAATATTACTGTCTACAAAGCTCGACTTGTCGCAAAAGGTTTTCGGCAAGTTCAAGGGATTGACTACGATGAGACCTTCTCACCCGTAGCGATGCTTAAGTCTATCCGAATCATGTTAGCAATTGCCGCATTTTATGATTATGAAATTTGGCAGATGGATGTAAAAACTGCATTCCTGAATGGATTTCTGGAAGAAGAGTTGTATATGATGCAACCAGAAGGTTTTGTCGATCCAAAGGGAGCTAACAAAGTGTGCAAGCTCCAGCGATCCATTTATGGACTGGTGCAAGCCTCTCGGAGTTGGAATAAACGCTTTGATAGTGTGATCAAAGCATTTGGTTTTATACAGACTTTTGGAGAAGCCTGTATTTACAAGAAAGTGAGTGGGAGCTCTGTAGCATTTCTGATATTATATGTGGATGACATATTACTAATTGGAAATGATATAGAATTTCTGGATAACATAAAGGGATACTTGAATAAGAGTTTTTCAATGAAAGACCTCGGTGAAGTTGCTTACATATTAGGCATTAAGATCTATAGAGATAGATCAAGACGCTTAATTGGACTTTCACAAAGCACATACCTTGACAAAGTTTTGAAGAAGTTCAAAATGGATCAAGCAAAGAAAGGGTTCTTGCCTATGTTACAAGGTGTGAAGTTGAGTAAGACTCAATGCCCGACCACTGCAGAAGATAGAGAGAAAATGAAATATGTTCCCTATGCTTCAGCCATAGGCTCTATCATGTATGCAATGCTGTGTACCAGACCTGATCTGTGCCTTGCTATAAGTCTAGCAGGGAGGTACCAAAGTGATCCAGGAGTGGATCACTGGACAGCGGTCAAGAACATCCTGAAATACCTGAAAAGTACTAAGGATATGTTTCTCATATATGGAGGTGACAAAGAGCTCATCGTAAAAGGTTACGTTGATGCAAGCTTTGACACTGATCCAGACGATTCTAAATCGCAAACCGGATACGTGTTTACATTAAACGGTGGAGCTGTCAGTTGGTGCAGTTCTAAACAAAGCGTTGTAGCGGGATCTACATGTGAAGCAGAGTACATAGCTGCTTCGGAAGCAGCAAATGAAGGAGTCTGGATGAAGGAGTTCATATCCGATCTAAGTGTTATACCTAGTGCATCGGGTCCAATGAAAATCTTTTGTGACAATACTGGTGCAATTGCCTTGGCAAAGGAATCCAGATTTCACAAGAGAACCAAGCACATCAAGAGACGCTTCAATTCCATCCGGGATCTAGTCCAGGTGGGAGACATAGAGATTTGCAAGATACATACGGATCTGAATGTTGCAGACCCATTGACTAAGCCTCTTCCACGAGCAAAACATGATCAGCACTAAGGCTCCATGGGTGTTAGAATCATTACTGTGTAATCTAGATTATTGACTCTAGTGCAAGTGGGAGACTGAAGGAAATATGCCCTAGAGGCAATAATAAAGTTATTATTTATTTCCTTATATCATGATAAATGTTTATTATTTATGCTAGAATTGTATTAACCGGAAACATAATACATGTGTGAATACATAGACAAACAGAGTGTCACTAGTATGCCTCTACTTGACTAGCTCATTAATCAAAGATGGTTATGTTTCCTAACCATGAACAAGGAGTTGTTATTTCATTAACGAGATCACATCATTAGGTGAATGATCTAATTGACATGACCCATTCCATTAGCTTAGCACCTGATCGTTTAGTATGTTGCTATTGCTTTCTTCATGACTTATACATGTTCCTATGACTATGAGATTATGCAACTCCCGTTTGCCGGAGGAACACTTTGTGTGCTACCAAACGTCACAACGTAAATGGGTGATTATAAAGGTGCTCTATAGGTGTCTCCAAAGGTACATGTTGGGTTGGCATATTTCGAGATTAGGATTTGTCACTCCGATTGTCGGAGAGGTATCTCTGGGCCCTCTCGGTAATGCACATCACATAAGCCTTGCAAGCATTGCAACTAATAAGTTAGTTGCGAGATGATGTATTATGGAACGAGTCAAGAGACTTGTCGGTAACGAGATTGAACTAGGTATTGAGATACCGACGATCGAATCTTGGGCAAGTAACATACCGATGACAAAGGGAACAACGTATGTAGTTATGCGGTCTGACCGATAAAGATCTTCGTAGAATATGTAGGAGCCAATATGAGCATCCAGGTTCCGCTATTGGTTATTGACTGGAGACGTGTCTCGGTCATGTCTACATTGTTCTCGAACCCGTAGGGTCCGCACGCTTAAGGTTTCGATGACAGTTATATTATGAGTTTATGAGTTTTGATGTACCGAAGTTAGTTCGGAGTCTCGGATGTGATCACGGACATGATGAGGAGTCTCGAAATGGTCGAGACATAAAGATTGATATATTGGATGGCTATATTCGGACACCGGAAGTGTTCCGGGGAAGTTTCGGATAAAACCGAAGCACCGGGGGGTTACCGGAACCCCCCGGGGGGTTAATGGGCCTCATGGGCCTAAAGTGGAGAAGAGGAGGGGCTGCCAGGGCAGGCCGCGCGCCCCCTCTCCCCCTAGTCCGAATTGGACAAGGAGGGAGGGGCAGCGCCCCCCGCCCCCTTTTCCTTCTCTCCTTCCCCCTCTCCTACTTGGACAAGGAAAGGGAGGGGAGTCCTACTCCCGGTAGGAGTAGGATTCCTCCTGCGCGCCTCCTACTAGGGCCGGCCGCACCCCCCCTTGGATCCTTTATATACGGAGGCAAGGGGCACCCCTAGAAACACAAGTTGATCCACGTGATCATATTCTTAGCCGTGTGCGGTGCCCCCTTCCACCATAGTCCTCGATAATATTCTAGCGGTGCTTAGGCGAAGCCCTGCGACGGTAGTGCATCAAGATCATCACCACGCCGTCGTGCTGACGAAACTCTTCCCCGACACTTTGCTGGATCGGAGTCCGGGGATCGTCATCGAGCTGAATGTGTGCTAGAACTCGGAGGTGACGTAGTTTCGGTGCTTGATCGGTCGGGCCGTGGAGACGTACGACTACATCAACCAAACGCTTCCGTTGTCGATCTACAAGGGTATGTAGATTACACTCTCTCCTCTCGTTGCTATGCGTCACCATGATCTTGCGTGTGTGTAGGAAATTTTTTGAAATTACTACGTTCCCCAACAATGTTCCACGATGATCTCATCGGATGAACCACGATGTCAAGGACTTAATCAATCCCGTATACAATTCCCTTTTTCTAGCGGTACGATACTTGCCCGAGATTCGATCGTCGGTATCCCGATACCTTGTTCAATCTCGTTATCGGCATGTCACTTTACTCGTTCCGTAACACATCATCCCATGATCAACTCCTTGGTCACATTGTGCACATTATGATGATGTCCTATCGAGTGGGCCCAGAGATACCTCTCCGTTTACACGGAGTGACAAATCCCAGTCTCGATTCGTGCCAACCCAACATTCACTTTCGGAGATACCTGTAGTGTACCTTTATAGCCACCCAGTTACGTTGTGACGTTTGGCACACCCAAAGAACTCCTACAGTATCCGGGAGTTGCACAATCTCATGGTCTAAGGAAATGATACTTGACATTAGAAAAGCTTTAGCAAACGAACTACACGATCTTTGTGCTAGGCTTAGGATTGGGTCTTGTCCATCACATCATTCTCCTAATGATGTGATCCCGTTATCAACGACATCCAATGTCCATGGTCAGGAAACCGTAACCATCTATTGATCAACGAGCTAGTCAACTAGAGGCTTACTAGGGACATGGTGTTGTCTATGTATCCACACATGTATCTGAGTTTCCCATCAATACAATTCTAGCATGGATAATAAACGATTATCATGAACGAGGAAATATAATAATAACCAATTTATTATTGCCTCTAGGGCATATTTCCAACAGTCTCCCACTTGCACTAGAGTCAATAATCTAGTTCACATCGCCATGTGATTAACACTCACAGGTCACATCGCCATGTGACCAACATCCAAAGAGTTTACTATACTCAATAATATAGTTCACATCACTATGTGATTAACACTCAATGAGTTCTGGGTTTGATTATGTTATGCTTGTGAGAGAGGTTGTAGTCAACGGGTCTTGCCATATTCAGATCCCTATGTATTTCGCAAAACTTTATATCATAGATGCTGCTACCACGTTCCACTTGGAGCTATTCCAAATTATTGCTCCATTATACGTATCCGGTATCTCTACTCAGAGCTATCCGGATAGGTGTTAAGCTTGCATCGACGTAACTCTTTATGTCGAACTCTTTATCACCTCCATAACCGAGAAAACTTTTCCTTATTCCTCTAAGGATAATTTTGACTGCTATCTGGTGGTCCAGTCCTAGATCACCTTTGTACCCTTTTGCCAGACATGTGGCAAGGCACACATTAGGTGCGGTACTCAGCATGGCATACCGTATAGAGCCTATGACAAGAGCATAGGGGACGACCTTCGTCCTTCCTCTTTCTTCTGTCGTGGTCAAGCTTTGAGTATTACTCAACTTCACACCTTACAACTCAGGTAAGAACCCCTTCTTTGATTGATCTATTTTGAACTCCTTCAAAAACATGTCAAGGTGTGCGTTCTTTGAAAGTATCATCAGGCGTTTTGATCTATCTCTATAGATCTTGATGCCCAATATGTAAGCAGCTTTATCCAGGTCTTCCTTTGAAAAACACTCTTCAAACAACCATTTATGCTTTCCAGAAATTCTACATTATTTCAGATCAACAATATGTCATCCACATATACTTATCAGAAATATTGTAGTGTTCCCACTCACTTTCTTGTAAATACAAGTTTCTAGCAAACATTGTATAAACCTAAAAGCTTTGATCACTCCATCAAAACATATATCCTGATTCCGAGATGCTTGCTCTAGTCCATAGAAGGATTGCTGGAGCCAGCATACCTTTTAGCATCCTTAGGATCGACAAAAACTTTTATTGTATCACATACAACTTTTCTTACGAAAACTGGTAAGAAAACTTGTTTTGACATCCATCTGTAAGATTTCATAATCGAAAAATACAGCTAATGCTATCATGATTCCGACAGACTTAAGCATCGCTACGGGTGAGAAATTCTCATCGTAGTCAACTCCTTGAACTTGTGAAAAGACTCTTTCCCACAAGTCGAGCTTCATAGACGGTAACATTACCGCCCACGCCCGTCTTCTTCTTAAAGATCCATTTATCTCAATGGCTTGCCGATCATCGGGTAAGTCCACCAAAGTCCATACTTTGTTCTAATACATGGATCCTATCTCGGATTTCATGGCTTCTAACCATTTGTCGGAATACGGGCCCACCATCGCTTCTCCATAGCTCGTAGGTTCATTGTTGTCTAACAACATGATATCCAAGACATGATTACCATACCACTCAGGAGTAGTACATATCCTTGTCGACCTACGGGGTTCGATAGCAACTTGATCCGAAGCTTCATGATCACTATCATTAACTTCTTATTCAACAGATGTAGGCTCCACAGAAAACATCTTTCTCCCACTCAATTCTTTCGAGAGAAACTCCTTCTCGAGAAAGGACCCGTTCTTAGCCACAAACAATTTGCCCTCGGATCTGAGATAGAAGGTATACCCAACTGTAACCTTTGGGTATCCTATGAAGATGTGTTTGTCCGCTTTGGGTTCGAGCTTCTCCGGCTGAAGCCTTAAGCATCGCAGCCCCAAACATTAATAAACGACAACTTTGGTTTCTTGCCAAACCAATGTTCATACGACGTCGTCTCAACGGACTTATATGGTGTCCTATCTAAAGTGAATGCAGCTGTCTCTAATGCATAACCTCAAAATAATAGCGGTAGATTGGTAAGAGACATCATAGATCGCACCACATCTCATAAGGTTCGATTACGACGTCCGGACACACCATTACCCTGTGGTGTTCCAGGTGGCTTCAACTGTGAAACAATTCCACAATGTCTTAAGTGATTGCCAAACTCTAAACTCAGAAATTCTCATTGATCAGATCATAGGAATTTGATATTCTTGTTATGATGATTCTTAACTTCAGTCTGAAATCGCTTGAACTTTTCAAACGTTTCAGACTTATGCTTCATTAAGTAAATATAACTATATCTACTCAAATCGTCAGTGAAGATGAGAAAATAGTGATATCCACTGCACGCTTCAATTCTCATTGGATCACACGTATCAGCATGCATGATTTCCAACAAGTCACTTGCCCGTTTCATTGTACCTGAAAACGGGGTCTTAGTCATCCTGCCCATGAGGCATGGCTCGCATGTGTCAAGTGATTCAAAATCAAGTGACTCCAAACATCCATCGACATGGAGTTTCTTCATGCATCTTACGCCAATATGACCTAAGCGGCAGTGCCACGAGAAAGTGGTACTATCATTATTAACTCTACATCTTTTGGCGTGAACATGTGTATTACCACGACCGAGATTCAATGAACCATTCACATAGGGTGCATGACCATGAAAGATATCATTCATGTAAGGGTTAATTAGATAAATGCCACTCCAATTATGGCGATTCATAAAAATGCCATTGCAATTTCCAAACTTTGAAAAATGCCACTGCAAATTTTGCAATCTTTGAAGAACACCACTGCAGACTTCGAAAAATGCCACTGGAAGTGGCATGAAATGGCATTTTTCAAAGTTTGGAAATTACGGTGGCATTTCTCAGAATCGCCATAATTGGAGTGGCATTTATCAAATTAACCCTTCATGTAAACAGAATAACCATTATTCTCTAACTTAAATGAATGACCGTATTGCAATGAACATGATCTAATCATATTCATGCTAAACGTAGACACCTGATAACATTTATCTAGGTTCAATACTAATCCCAAAGGCAGATGGAGCGTGCGATGGTGATCTCATCAACTTTGGAAACACTTCCAACACACATCGTCACCTTGCCCTTAGCCAGTCTCCGTTTAGTCCGTAGCTTTTGCTTCAAGTCACCAATAATAGCAACTGAACCAGTATCCAATACCCAGGTGCTACCATGAGTACTAGCGAGGTACACATTAATAACACGTATATACTTTGTTGAAGTTGCCAACCTTCTTATCTACCATGCATTTGGGGTAATTCCGCTACCAGTGACCGTCCCCTTTACAATAGAAGCACTTAGTCTCGGGTTTGGGTTCAACCTTGGGTTCCTTTACTGGAACGGCAACTGGTTTGCCATCCATGAAGTTTCCCTTCTAGCCCTTGCCCTTCTTGAAACCAGTGGTCTTATTAAACCATCAACACTTGATGCTCCTTCTTCATTTCTACCTTTTGCAGTCTTAAGCACCGCGAACAGCTCCAGGATCAACTCCATCCCTTGCATGTCATAGTTCATCACGAAGATCTAGTAGCTTAGTGATAGTGGCTAGAGAACTCTATCAATCACTATCTTATCTGGAAGTTTAACTCCCACTTGATTTAAGTGATTGTAGCACCCAGACATTCTGAGCACATGCTCACTAGCTGAGCTATTCTCCTCCATCTTGTTGGCAAAAGAACTTGTCAGAGGTCTCACACCTCTCAACACGGGCATGAGCCTGAAATCCCAATTTCAGCTCTTGGAACATCTCATATGTTCTATGGCGTTCAAAACGTCATTGGAATCCCGATTCTAAGCCATAAAGTATGGTGCACTAAACTATCAAGTAGTCATCAGGATGTGTCTGTCAGATGTTCACAACATCCACAGACGACGTTGTAGGGGTTTGCACATCGAGCGGTGCATTAAAGACGTAAGCCTTCTACGAAGCAATGAGGACAATCCTCAGTTTACGGACCTAGTCCGCATAATTGCTACTATCAACTTTCAACTAAATTTTCTCTAGGAACATATCTAAACAGTAGAACTGAAGCGCGAGCCATGACATAATTTGCGAAGACCTTTTGACTATGTTCAGAATAATTAAGTTCATCTTATGAACTCCCACTCAGATAGACATCCCTCTAGTCATCTAAGTGAATACATGGTCCGAGTCAACTAGGCCATGTCCAATCATCACGTGAGACAGACTAGTCATCATCGGTGAACATCTTCATGTTGATCGTATCTACCATACGACTCATGCTCGACCTTTCAGTCTCTTGTGTTCTGAGGCCATGTCTGTACATGCTAGGCTCGTCAAGTCAACCTAAGTGTTTCGCATGTGTTCCGAGGCCATGTCTGTACATGCTAGGCTCGTCAACACCCGTTGTATTCGAACGTAAGAATCTATCACACCTGATCATCACGTGGTGCTTCGAAACGATGAACTTCCGCAATGGTGCATAGTTAGGGGGAACACTTTCTTGAAATTTTAATGAGGGATCATCTTATTTAAGCTACCGTCGTTCTAAGCAAATAAGATGTAAAACATGATAAACGTCACATGCAATCAAATAGTGACATGATATGGCCAATATCATTTTGCACCTTTTGATCTCCATCTTCGGGGCTCCATGATCATCGTTGTCACCGGCATGACACCATGATCTCCATCATCGTGTCTTCTTGAAGTTGTCTCGTCATCTATTACTTCTACTACTATGGCTAACGCTTTAGCAATAAAGTAAAGTAATTACATGACGTTTATGTTGACACGCAGGTCGTAAATAAATTAAGACAACTCCTATGGCTCCTGCCGGTTGTCATACTCATCGACATGCAAGTCGTGATTCCTATTACAAGAACATGATCAATCTCATACATCACATATATCATTCATCACATCCTTTTGGCCATATCACATCACAAGGCATATGCTGCAAAAACAAGTTAGACGTCCTCTAATTGTTGTTGCAAGTTTTTTACGTGGCTGCTATAGGTTTCTAGCAAGAACGTTTCTTACCTACGCCAAAACCACAACGTGATATGCCAATTTCTATTTACCCTTCATAACGACCCTTTTCATCGAATCCGATCCGCTAAAGTGGGAGAGACAGACACCCGCTAGCCACCTTATGCAACTAGTGCATGTCTGTCGGTGGAACCAGTCTCACGTAAGAGTACGTGTAAGGTCGGTCCGGGCCGCTTCATCCCACGATGCCGCCGAATCAAGATAAGACTAGTAACGGCAAGCAAATTGACAAAATCGATGCCCACAACAACTTGTGTTCTACTCATGCATAGAAACTACGCATAGACCTAGCTCAAGATGCCACTGTTGGGGATCGTAGCAGAAATTCAAAATTTTCTACGCATCACCAAGATCAATCTATGGAGTAATCTAGCAACGAGGGGAAGGAGAGTGCGTCTACATACCCTTGTAGATCGCTAAGAGGAAGCGTTCAAGTGAACGGGTTGATGGAGTCGTACTCGTCGTGATCCAAATCACTGATGATCCTAGTGCCGAACGGACGACACCTCCGCGTTCAACACACGTACAGCCCGGTGACGTCTCCTACGCCTTGATCTGGCAAGGGGAGAAGGAGAGGTTGGGGAAGACTCCATCCAGCAGCAGCATGACGGCGTGGTGGTGGTGGAGGAGCGCGGGACTCTAGCAGGGCTTCACCAAGCACTACGAGAGACGAGGAGGAAGAGGAGTAGGGCTGCGCCAAGAGGGAGATTGAATCGCGTGTTGGGCTGCCCCCTTTGCTCAAGTATATATAGGGGGAGGGGAGGGGCTGCGCCCCCACCTAGGGTTCCCTCCCTAGGGGTGGCGACAGCCCCCAGATCCCATCTGGGAGGCGGCCAAGGGGGAGAGAGAGGGGGGCGCACCTAGGGTGGGCCTTAGGGCCCATCTGCGCCTAGGGTTTGCCCCCTCTCCTCTTGAGGATGCCTTGGGCCTTGGTGGGAGGCACCCCAGCCCACCTAGGGGCTGGTCCCTTCCCACTATTGGCCCATGTAAGCCTCCGGGGCTGGTGGCCCCACCTGGTGGACCCCCGGACCCCTCCGGTGGTCCCGGTACACTACCGGTGATGCCCGGAACACTTCCGGTGGCCAAAACCATACTTCCTATATATAAATCTTTACCTCCAGACCATTCCGGAACTCCTCGTGACGTCCGGGATCTTGTTCGGGACTCCTAACAACATTCGGTAACCGCGTACATACTTTCCCTATAACCCTAGCGTCACCGAACCTTAAGTGTGTAGACCCTACGGGTTCGGGAACCATGCAGACATGACCGAGACAACTCTCCGGCCAATAACCAACAGCGGGATCTGGATACCCATGTTGGCTCCCACATGTTCCAAGATGATCTCATCGGATGAACCACGATGTCAAGGACTTAATCAATCCCGTATACAATTCCCTTTGTCTAGCGGTATGATACTTGCCCGAGATTCGATCGTCGGTATCCCGATACCTTGTTTAATCTCGTTACCGGCAAGTCTCTTTACTCGTTCCGTAACACATCATCCCGTGATCAACTCCTTGGTCACATTGTGCACATTATGATGATGTCCTACCGAGTGGCCCCTGAGATACCTCTCCGTTTACACGGAGTGACAAATCCCAGTCTCGATTCGTGCCAACCCAGCAGACACTTTCGGAGATACCTGTAGTGTACCTTTATAGCCACCCAGTTACGTTGTGACATTTGGCACACCCAAAGCACTCCTACGGTATCCGGGAGTTGCACAATCTCATGGTCTAAGGAAATGATACTTGACATTAGAAAAGCTTTAGCAAACGAACTACACGATCTTTGTGCTAGGCTTAGGATTGGGTCTTGTCGATCACATCATTCTCCTAATGATGTGATCCCGTTATCAACGACATCCAATGTCCATGGTCAGGAAACAGTAACCATCTATTGATCAACGAGCTAGTCAACTAGAGGCTTACTAGGGACATGGTGTTGTCTATGTATCCACACATGTATCTGAGTTTCCTATCAATACAATTCTAGCATGGATAATAAACGATTATCATGAATGAGGAAATATAATAATAACCAATTTATTATTGCCTCTAGGGCATATTTCCAACAGGAGTTTGTCTCGAAAGAAGTGAGTGGGAGGAAAGTAGAACTTGATGAGGTAACTGTACCTGCTCCCTTATTGGAAAGTAGTTCATCACAGAAATCTGTTCTTGTGACTACTACACCAATTAGTGAGGAAGCTAATGATGATGATCATGTAACTCCAGATCAAGTTACTACCAAACCTCATAGGTAAATCAGAGTGATATCCGCACCAGAGTGGTACGGTAATCCTGTTCTAGAGGTCATGTTACTTGACCATGACGAGCCTACAAACTATAGGAAGCGATGATGAGCTCAGATTCCGTGAAATGGCTTGAGGCCATGAAATCTGAGATGAGATCCATGCATAAGAACAAAGTATGGACTTTGATTGACTTGCCCAAAGATCGGCGAGCCATTGAGATTAAATGGATCTTCAAGAGGAAGACGGACGCTGATAGTAGTGTTACTATCTACAAAGCTAGAATTGTCGCAAAAAGGTTTTCGACAAGTTCAAGGTGTTGACTATGATGAGCGTTTCTCACTCGTATCTATGCTTAAGTCTGTCCGAATCATGTTAGCAATTGCCGCATTTTATGAAATCTGGCAAGTGGATAAACAAAAGTGCATTACTTAATGGATTTATTAAAGAAGAGTTGTATATGATGCAACCAGAAGGTTTTGTCAATCCTAAAGGTACTAACAAAATATGCAAGCTCCAGCGTTCCATCTATGGACTGGTGCAAGCATCCCGGAGTTGGAATATACGCTTTGATAAGTTGATCAAAGCATATAGTTTTATACAGACTTGCGGTGAAGCCTGTATTTACAAGAAAGTGAGTGGGAGCACTATAGAATTTCTGATAAGTATATGTGAATGACATATTGTTGATCGGAGATAATGTAGAATTATTCTGCAAAGCATAAAGGAATGTTTGAAAGGAGTTTTTCAAAGAAAGACCTCGGTGAAGCTGCTTACATATTGAGCATCAAGATCTATAGAGATAGATCAAGACGCTTGATAAGTTTTTCAATGAGTACATACCTTGACAAGATTTTGAAGTAGTTCAAAATGGAACAGTCAAAGAAAGAATTCTTGCCTGTGTTACAAGGTGTGAAACTGAGTAAGACTCAAAACCCGACCACGACAGAAGATAGAGAGAGAATGAAAGTCATTCCCTATGCCTCAGCCATAGGTTCTATAAAGTATGACATGCTGTGTACCAGACCTATTGTATACCCTGCCCTATGTTTGGCAAAGGGAGTACAATAGTGATCTAGGAGTAGATCACTGGACATAGGTCAAAATTATCCTTAGTGGAATAAGGATATGTTTCTCGATTATGGAGGTGACAAAAGGTTCATCGTAAAGGGTTATATCGATGCAAGTTTTGATACTGATCCAGATGACTCTAAGACTCAATCTGGATACATATTGAAAGTGGGAGCAATTAGTTAGAGTAGCTCCGTCTAGAGCATTGTTGACATAGAAATTTGCAAAATACGTACCGATCTGAATGTGGCAGACCCGTTGACTAAACTTCTCTCACAAGCAAAACATGATCACACCTCAGTACACTTTGGATGTTAATCACATAGCGATGTGAACTAGATTATTGACTCTAGTATACCCTTTGGGTGTTGGTCACATGTCGATGTGAACTATGGGTGTTAATCACATGGTGATGTGAACTATTGATATTAAATCACATGGCGATGTGAACTAGATTATTGACTCTAGTGCAAGTGGGAGACTGAAGAAAATATGCCCTAGAGGCAATAATAAAGTTATTATTTATTTCCTTATATCATGATAAATGTTTATTATTCATGCTAGAATTGTATTAACCGGAAATATAATACATGTGTGAATACATAGACAAACGGAGTGTCACTAGTAAGCCTCTACTTGACTAGCTCGTTGATCAAAGATGGTTATGTTTCCTAACCATAGACATGAGTTGTCATTTGATTAACGGGATCACATCATTAGGAGAATGATGTGATTGACTTGACCCATTCCGTTAGCATAGCAGTTGATCATTTAGTTTGTTGCTATTGCTTTCTTCATGACTTATACATGTTCCTATGACTATGAGATTATGCAACTCCCGTTTACTGGAGGAACACTTTGTGTGCTACCAAACGTCACAATGTAACTGGATGATTATAAAGGTGCTCTACAGGTGTCTACGAAGGTACTTGTTGGGTTGGCGTATTTCGAGATTAGGATTTGTCACTCCGATTGTCGGAGAGGTATCTCTGGGCCCTCTCGGTAATGCACATCACTTAAGCCTTGCAAGCATTGCAACTAATGAGTTAGTTGTGAGATGATGTATTACGGAACGATTAAAGAGACTTGCCGGTAACGAGATTGAACTAGGTATTGAGATACCGACGATCGAATCTCGGGCAAGTAACATACCGATGACAAAGGGAACAACGTATGTTGTTATGCGGTTTGACCGATAAAGATCTTCGTAGAATATGTGGGAGCCAATATGAGCATCCAGGTTCCGCTATTGGTTATTGACCAGAGACATGTGTCGGTCATGTCTACATAACTCTCGAACCCATAGGGTCCGCACGCTTAAAGTTTCGGTGACGATTGTATTATGAGTTTATGTGATTTTATGTACCGAAGGTAGTTAGGAGTGCCTGATGAGATCGGGACATGACGAGGAGTCTCGAAATTGTCGAGACGTAAAGATCGATATATTGGACGACTATATTCGGACATCGGAAAGGTTCCGAGTGATTCGGGTATTTTCGGGGGTACCGGGGAGTTACGGGAATACGAGGAAGAAGTAATGGGCCTCATGGGCCAAGTGGTGGAAGAGAGGAGGCAGGGCGCACGGCCCCCCTAGCCCAAACCGTATTGGACTAGGGGGACGGCCCCCTTTCCTCCTTTTCCTCCTTCTCCTTCCTTCTCCATCCTTCTCCTTCTCCTCCTTCCTTTCCTCCTCCTAGTAGGTGTAGGAAAGGGGAGTCCTACTCCTACTAGGAGGAGGACTCCTCCTCCTGGCGTGCCCATAGAGGGCCGGCCGGCCTCCCCCTTGCTCATTTATATACAGGGACAGAGGGGCACCTCTAGACACACAAGTTGATCAGTTGATTTCTCCTAGCCGTGTGCGGTGCCCCCTTCACTATATTGCACCTCGGTCATATCGTAGCGAAGCCCTGCGTCGGTAGCAACATCATCACCGTCACCACGCCGTCGTGCTGACGGAACTCTCCCGTGAAGCTCTGCTAGGTCGGAGTTCGCGGGACGTCATCGAGCTGAACGTGTGCTGAACTCGGAGGTGCCGTGCGTTCGGTACTTGGATCGGTCGGATCGTGAAGACGTACGACTACATCAACCGTGTTGTGCTAACGCTTCCGCTTTCGGTCTACGAGGATACGTGGACAACACTCTCTCCTCTCGTTGCTATGCATCACCATGATCTTGCGTGTGCGTAGGAAAATTTTGAAATTACTACGTTCCCCAACACCTGCTAACCTAGGTACAATTACCATGGTAACTTTGACCTAAGGGAAAAATTTATTGAAAAACTTACCCTTGATAACTTGGGTGTAAATAACATGACAATATACACACCGCAGACCTGTTAAGTACAAAACAACACGTTAACTACAAGGCATCTGTGGTGACTTTTGTCAATCTCAAGATGAAGTGCCGGCCTCATCTCTCGGATGCTCATAGGGGGTAGGGTGTCCGTGTGTACCTTTATAGGGGTTAGTATATGTGTGTATGTATAACTGCGTTTGTACCGTGTTTAAAAAAACTTTGACCGAAGGTGACTAGGGGACAAAATTGTTGAAAAAATATATCTGATACTTGTGTGTAAATATGATATGTATGAACCGTAGACCCGATGATAACTTCGACGCATGGATAAAGTAGTCGAAACATCCCTGTGATAAGTTCGGTTCAGACACTATGATAAGTTACGTACTGCAGTGGTGATAGCTTACGTAGTCCAGGGTGGTAACTTTGGACCTAAAAAAACATCGCCGTAACATACCAACATGGGATCTTGTTTTGAAGATCTCATCGTGACGTTTTTTTAAGTGAAAACGGATTTTCAATCGGAGCGACGGTTTGAGCTACAAAATATTTTAAAGTTTGTAAAAAAAGAATCTAGGATGACATCAGCTTTTCGTCCTTTAGTGCATATATGCATGTAATTAAAGGGAGGAGTGCACGTGGAAGAAAAATTAGTCATTCTAATACATGCATGTATATAATTAGAATGAAGTATAAGGATCGTTCTTGCCTATTGCTAAAATCCGAAAGTTTGGTAGTTATCAAAGTCCTTTGATTAAACTTATAGAAAAAAGTATCAACATTCGTAATGCTAAATCAACATTGTTAGATTCATTTCAAAATATAGTTTCATAAAATATATATTTGATATTGTAGATGTTGATATTTTTTTAATATAAATCTGATCAAACTTTACAAAGTTTGACTTGACATAAATCTAATATGCGGAGTAAAAAGGACCGGAGGGAGTACTATGAAAGTAAGACCAATCAAACCTACTATGTTCCTCATGGAATTTGGTTCGGAAAAGAAGGGACCATACACAGGAGGAGAGGAAAAAAACAAAACGATATTTGTAAATTCCGAACGTTCGGAATCTGGCAACAGATCCGTATGATCTTGATTCTGCCCGATCAGGATCCCACGCCGTGGAATAATTGCCTCTTTTAGTGAGATCCGATTCTATGGAAATAGACACGTCACGGAATAATTACCCTTTCATGACTTTCCTATCATGCCGCTTTAATGGGATCCGAATTTGTAGGAATTTTTTTCTGTGGTCCAAGGCCTCAGATAAATAGCCAAAAACTGTTGTGGCAGCCAGGAATCGAACATACAATCTCATGTGCCAATTAAACGACAACAACCAACCACACTAGATCAATTTGTTGGTTTGTCATAAGATACACACTACTTATACCTTTATAATACGAGTTTCTAAAAGAAATTGAATCAACGGTCATATCGGTCCCAATTACTTCAAGTTGTGCATGCAAGTTCGATCATTTTCTTGCATGTTTCATACCACTTCACATGGTTCATAAACGTTTTTCAAATATTTCCGACAAGTTCTGTGTAAATATCATGGTAATTTACGTGTCACGGATCTGATAACTTATGTACAAACATCATGATAACTTTGACCCAGGAAAAATGTTTGTTGAAACATAGCCGATAACTTCGGTGTAAATTGCATGATAATTTACGTACCGCCGACCTGGTAAATTACATACAAACACCGTGATAACTTTGACCCTGGAGTTTTTTTTGTTGTTAAAACATAGGTATACGTAAATGACGAATGTTTCATTTTTTAGTCATACGTAAATGATTTTTCACACGAGATTTTTCATAACATATTCCTGGTAATTTTTGTGATAATATAGGCTCCTAGACTTGATAACGTAGGTACAAACACTATACTAACTTTGACCCATGCATAAAAGTTGTTCAAAAGATATTATCGATAACTTCTTTGTAAATAGCATGATAGTATACACTCCCGGACTTGATAGCTTAGGTATAAACAGCACGGTAACTTTGACTCGTGGAAAAAAGTTGTTGAATACATACTCCGGTAACATATGTGTAAATAACATGGTAATATAGAATTCCAGACCTGATAACTTAGGTACAAACAGTGCGATAACTTTGACCCTTGAAGTTTTTTTGTTGAAAACATACTCTGATAACTTTTTGTGTAAATAGCATGATAATATAGGCTCACACTTCTGATAATTTAAGTACAAACACCACGATAATTTTTACCAGTGAAAAAATTTCATTGAAAATATACCACTGATAACTTCTCGTGTAAATAATATGATAATATACGCTCCCGGACATGATAACTTAGGTACAAACACCACGATAACTTTGACCCATGTAAAAAAGTTGTTTGGGAACATACTCCGGTAACATCTGTATAAATAACATGGTAATACAGGCTTCCAGACCTGATAGCTTAGGAACAAACACCACGATAACTTTGACGAGTGAAAAAAGTTGTTGAAAACGTACTTTGATAACTTTTTGTGTACGTGATAATTTAGGCTCTCGGTCCTGATAACTTAGGTACAAACACCACGATAATTTTGACCCGTGAAAAAAAGTTGGTGGAAACATATTCTGGTAGGATCTGTGTAAATAACATGGTAATATACGCATATCGGAGCTGATAACTTATTTATAAAGATGTTGAAATATACATCGGTAATTTCTGTGTAAATAAAATTGTAGTTTTTTGAACGACAAATGTGATAACTTACATTCAAAAATAATGGTAACTTAGACATTAACATTTTAACAACCTGGTATTTTAGCATGAGTAGCCTGGTAAATTTGGTGTGAATTATCTGATAAATCTAGCACGAGTAGCCTGGTACTTGCATGTGAAGAAAAAAAAGATATGGCCTTTGTTGTCGGTACCGGAACGGAGACGGTGAAAGAAAAGCGGCGGCGCACGGGTTTCTTTCTTTTTTAAGAAAAAAATGCTGGAGATGAAGAAGAAGACCAGCAACTAAAGTGGCGAGCGCGAGAGGAAGGCTCGTACGCACGCATGCATGCATGCTGGTCTTTGATTCGCCGGAAAAATTCTCTCTTTTTTCGGATCGTACGTACGTACAGTGTGAGCAAGGAAGATTAGCCCGGCCGGCCACATCCCATGCCATGAAGCAAAGCGTACGTGCGTTTCAGTAGCAAAAGAAAAGTAGAAGAAAAGAAAAAAGAAAGGAGGAAGGAAGGAGCCATGGAGAAAAGGGTGAGCTTTGGCTTGATTCGACGACATGTACCAGCATCGCATCGCGACATGGAAAAAAAAGAGGCGAGTTTTGGCTCGATTCGACGACGCGTAGGTGCAGCGTACTAGTGATGCCAGTAGACCTGGAGGCAGACGCAGACGCATGCGTTCCCGCGATTTCCGGTATCGAGCTGATGGATGGATCGGGAAGATCGAGCGGGTGGATCGGTGGGAATAGCGATCGAGCAAGTGTGCGGCAAAGATCGTTCGGATTTATCCTTATAAACAGAACGTTTGGACATTATCACAGTCCAAAACAAAAATAATGGTGTCTACTCTACGGGTGCGACATCCTATTCACATCATCCCTAGGAGCATTATTACAGCATTTGTAGCGCAGCACTATGCAACTCTCGACGCTGAGGCTTGCTGCGGCCACCTGGAGCCCGTGCTGTGGTAGAAGAAGGCGAAGGCTGAAGAGGCGAATATGTCTATTCCTAACCGGTTGTGCGCGCAACGGCAATCGCCGCCGTTGCTGTTTCACGTGGATCTGTGCCCCCTGGCCCACATATCCCTGGCCAGAAACGATTTTTTCCTATTATACGGTTGATGAAATACAGCCACCCCGTATCTGTCCCTCTCCCGTCCTTATCCCTACTCGTGTT
>NC_057809.1:581949258-581979012 GCF_018294505.1 Triticum aestivum | reverse complement strand
ACCCACCACGGCCACGCACCGCCGGGCCGCTCCTCCTCCTCCTCCTTCGCCCAAGGTCGCCAGCCTTCCTTCCTCCTTTCCCGAGCAGTGCTTCTCCACCGGTAAGCGACTGCTCTTCATCCTTGCCTTGCGTCCTCTTTTGCTAGATCCATGGCCATGGAGGTAAGATGCAGCGGGCAAGGCTGCCTCATCGACATCAAGCTTCGTGGTGATGATGCTGGGCATGGACGAACAGCAAGTAGCAGCATCACCACCATTGCGGGAAGCTCGGTGGTGGCGAGATCTATTCATTGAGGCATCACCACCACTCCTCCGACAAGCACGCCGCTGGTTGACAGCTCTTCCTCATCTTCTAATTCAATTTTTCTAGGTAGAAGAGATGCATCTCCTTGTTTTTTTAAACAAGTCTATTATTTAATCAATCTCTTGAGATGCATCTGCTTTCGTGTGTGATTGTGTCTTCTGTGTGGATTTTCTGCAGCACACATAGAAAGAAAGATCGATCTAATTTTGTTTCCTCTATTGCAGTTTTCGACTAGTGACTGGTCTTTTTTTCTGTGTAATTTTCCTCAGGAAAATTGATTGGTCTTAGTGTGTAATTTTTTGTAATCTTTAGCGATACTTTGATTGAAGAAATGAGGACCTTTGTGCTGGCTATGTTTGGTTTACTGTATTTATTATAGCCTCAAATTTTGTAGAATCCATGGACATGACATAGAACTCTTTGGACCCACTGTACAAACTTTCTTCTAAGAAATGAAGAACTTTTTCCAGTCCCCAACACTACTAAATAAATTAGCACTTTTTTAGCACTTTATGGGAAGATACAAAGGACTTTCTAAGAAATGAAAGTATTTATCTCAATAGAATTATGAAGTTCTTCAATCCTATCAATGAAGTCCTCGGATGGTCATCATAAAGTCCTTTTGTGGGATTTTCATATCATATATATCCTTGGAAGAACTTTGTTGGCATGGTGACCGAACTTTGCCATAAACATCAGAAGAACTTTTGAGTTTGTTATATGGCTCATATTTCTTTTGGAATAATTTCAATAATTTTTCTAGCAAATAACGCAACGCACTTGGTTAAACACGATCAAAATTGCTGAGACCTTCCTGTCAGATGCAGTTTGGAATTTAAACTGTACTATATTGAACATGTATCGACCAGACACAGAGATTCCTTGGGCCAGATCGTGAGGCCAGTCTGGAGTCAAATCAGCTACAATACAGGAGAGAAATGCCACAAGAAAGCTCAAAATACGCGTCAGTACAGGGCATCTTTGTGGGTCCTGATCACCTACTGATTTAACATGCATGCTGGATGGGTGGATGGGATATGCGTTGTGCGCGCAGTGAGTTAGACAAAATCCACATCAGCATGCGACAAGTGTTGTTCCGGTGACTGACACTGGCTGGCTCGGTGTCCAGCCTACTCGTCGTATACGGAGAGCGCCGTCACCCATCAGGGCCGGTCGGGACATGTGGTGGATGTGCTCTCCTACCCAAACAAGCTGTACTGCGAAGTTGCTGGGCTAGATTGTATGTCCTGCGCACAAGGCCGGATCGCAGGAAGCCGGCCAAGATCTTTGCATATTGCGCCGCTGTTTCGACGTGCTCAGTGTGTTGCGTTCAGCGCGCGCTGCCCTCGCCGGCCATGGCAATCCACACGCACGTGGCCTTCGGACATCTTGCATGCTGATGGAACAGTTGCGCGCGTAGGATGGTCTACAATCTTCCGTCGATGGACGTTTCTCTCCGAAACAAATGAGCGCCAGAGATCTATTTAGCTCATCGACTCGACCCCCACTCGCCCACAGCTCGGGCGACTCGGGGGCTCCCCAACCCTAGCCGCTGCTGGCTCTAGCCTATCTTCCTCCCCTCCTTCCGCCTCCGACTTGTGCCCGGAGGCCGACGGCGGTGGTGGGGGCTCTTCCTCCCTCCCTGTAAGTGCATCTAGTGCCCCTTAGTAATTTTGGTGTATTGAAGACTTATAGGTTAAGGAACTAATGTGTTTATAAGTGTACACAGGTCTATAAGTCTATGAGGAGTTTGATATTTACAGAGAAAGTCGGCCCCTAAAAATGAAGTTCTTCGTCTGAAGACTTTGTTATTCTGAAGACTTTCTGAAGACTTTGAAAGTGAAGAAAATGGTGTGACCTTGAAGACTTGGTATTCATTTGAGGAACATAAAGCGTGAAGACTTTTGTTTTCATAGTTTCATTTTCTCTTTCTTGAGTCATAGGAAACACCGTACTGTTAAGGGGGTCTAGGAAATACTAAGAAAAAATTTCCATGTGATGCTCAACTCAAAATCCTACACCTACCAATCCCTTCGAATGAAGCCATTGGAAATCTCATACAGTCCAGTCATATTCTTCAGTGACAGAGACGAAGTTCTTCTGGTCTCTGAGGAATTTGTTCTGACTAAGGAGTTAGGAATTCACCAGTGCGGATTTCCTACACAGTGAGGAACATGATAGCCCTGAGGATTTTGCTACTCAAAATTCCGACCGTTGCTGTGCTATGCGCCAGCTGTCCCAAAATATCTATCCACCTAATGGTCATATCATTGAAGGGCATTTATGTCTTATCATGTCGGGCTGCTCCCTAGGCTATAAATAGCCGCCCCTACAACCACTAGCTGGTTGGCTGCTCCGAGAGAAACTGACACTTGTCATTTGAGAGCAACCCATCCTCCAAGGACTTTGAGCGAAAATCATCAAGTGAGGAAAAACAAAAAAAACCCAAAACCCAAACACCTACAAACCCCAAGTGATTGAGCATCACTGAAGAGATTGATCCTGCGTGGATCCAACGCTTGTTATCTTTGAAGAATGTGCTTCTTCTAGACGGTTAGGCATCATGGTCTAGAGCATCCAAGAGCAATTGTGGATTGCCGAGTGACCAAGTTTGTGAAGGTTTGGAAGTCACCTAAAGACTTACCACGAGTGATTGGACGAGGTCTGTGTGACCTTAGTTCAAGGAGAATACGGTGCGGACTGGGTGTCCTGAGCTGCGTGTTCAGGACTGGTTGTCCGGGACTATGTGTCCTCGAGTTTAAATACTCAGCCGCTCCAACCAGACGTACAACTGAGACAGCAGTTGGAACTGGTCTACCGAATCATTGTCTTCACCAAGCTTACTGGTTCTATTTCCTCAACTCTTTCATTTCCTCATAACTGCGTTGTGTGTTTGTTCATATCTGTGTTTGAAGACTTTGACTGAAGACTTTCTCAATTTCCTCAGTTCAATTTCTTCAGTCTGTTTGTCTTCATCCTGTGTTATCTTGTGTTTACGCTTCTATACTCTGTGCCTGTCTTCATTTCATCATGATGACTATGCTTGTATTCTGTTATGTTTACTTTTGAGCACCCATTCCGCTGCTGGTAGTTCTTCGCTAAGGAATTTCCTCACCAGCAAATTCCTCAGTGAAGAATTTCATAAAAATTGCCTATTCACCCCCCCTCTAGTCGATATAACGCACTTTCAATTGGTATCAGAGCTTGGTACTCCCTTGTTCTGTGTGATTTTGGTTTAACCTCCTGGAGTTTTAGTTATGTCGACCTTAGGTATGACAAAAGTGACATGCCCTATCTTTGACGGTCACGAGTATCCCAAGTGGAAGGCCATGATGAAGAAACGCCTCATGGCGATGAACAGCGAGCTATGGACCGTCACTGAGATTGGTCTGACCGATCTGTGCAAGATGGCGGAAGCTGATGACATTCGCAAGTACACTCTTCTCAACCTCAAGGCGAAGGATGTCATCTGCTCCAGTCTGTCACAAAATTGGTTCAGGAATATCATGCATCTCGATCATGTGAAACTCATCTGGGACCGTATCTCTGAGGTCTATGAAGGTCATCGAACCTGTCATGATCCTTGGTTTGAGGACTGCAAGGAATCTCTCAAAGCGATGACATTCAAACCAGAATCATCATCTTCTGCATCATGCCTTATGGCAAAAGATGCTGAGGTAACTGAATGCTACCTATCCGAGTCTAGTGATGATGAATCTGGTGATGAATTTGGACCCAGCTATGTCAAACTTGCTTCCCTTGCCACTAAACAACAAAGAGCTTTGGAAATGGTTTACTACATGCTAAATAAGAGCGATGATATGTTGGGTGAAGAGATGGATCAGTCAAAAGCTTTGGCTGAAAGTCTTCAGAGACTTCATACTAAGTATGACACCCTTCAAGATCAACATAACACTCTTTTATCTGATCATGAGAAGCTTTCTTTGAATTTCTTCAAACAAAACAAGATCTTGAGAAGCTAAGAGTGAGTTATGAAGATCTTCAGAAGGAGCACGATTCATTACTTGCTCAACATATCAGCGCTTCTCAGGAAGAATTTGTTCATCCATGCTTGAAGTGCATTGAACGTGAATCTGCTAATTCTTCACCTGAATGTTCAAATGCTGCTGATGTTTCAAATTCTTCACATACCTCTGCTATCACTAATTCCTCATCTGAGGACATTGCTAGTATCACTGATGATGCAGGGTTGAAGGAATTGTACACGACAGGCATGTACAAAAGCCTCAAAGGGCATCAGGCTCTTTGTATGTGCTTAAAAAGCAGATCCTCAATAGGAACCCTAGGAAAGACGGTATTGCCTTTGAGAGGAAACTCAATGCTGATGGTACATATTGGAAGCCTGAGCAGTACCCCAAAACTACATGGGTTGCTGCAAAGGGGCCTCTAGTTGATCCATCTAACTTATCTGGATTTGCATGTGAATCTCCTCATTCTGATGATGAGTCAATTGACTCCAACTATAAACTGTTCAAAAATCAGAATGGTGAAGTATTTGCTAGATATCTTGGCACTAACTGCAGGAACGGCTCCCCTATGAAGAAAATCTGGGTTCCCAAAAGATGCCTTGAAAATCTTCAGGTGAATGTCATCATGACGCTACTTGTGAAGAATAGGAACCCCAGATCAAATTCTTCATATGGACCAAATTCTTTATATGGATTCAAGTCCTTATACGGACCAAATTCCTCATATGGATCAAAGTCCTCATATGAACATCATCGTGCTAACCCGTCTGTTTCGCAGGGAAGATCTAAGGATTATGGATATGTGCATTATTCTTCAAATCATTATGTCCATAATTCCTCGAAGAATTTCTCTACATATTCTTATGCTTACTCTAACCCCTCTTATGTGAAACGAAATGGACTGGCTTCTATGCCATCCTTCTCGTATGGAGCTCGCAGAATGATGAACTCTTTGCCACCCCTTCAGATGTGGGTGGTGAAGAAAAAGAACTAATCTCTTCTGCAGGGTCAGGTCTCCAGACATACGTAATCATCTGAAGAAGTTGCTGGAGACCTGAGTATGCCTGATAGGACGCAGGCTAATCATGAAGAAATGAACTTTCATTTCTCACGTACTCATATTGCTTTATGAGTTCCTTTACTTGATGAAATTGATCTGATGAATTGATGTCATATTCTTCAGTGATGAAGTATATGAGTTTGTAAGCTGCACTAATTCATCTGCAGGATGATCAACCCAAAGCCACTGAGTGGGTCCTCGATAGTGGATGTACAAACCACATGACTGGTGACAAGAATCTATTGATGGATGCTCCATTATCTCCGTCGCATCTGAAGCATATCATCTTGCTGACAAAGGAAAAAGTCAGGTATTGGGTCTAGGTAAGGTTGCGATTACAAAGGATCGACACATGGACAAAGTCATGCTTGTTGAGTCCTTAGGATACAACCTTATGTCTGTTTCAATGCTTTGTGATCTTGATATGGTTGTTGTCTTTGGCAAGTACCGTTGTGTTGTGGTTATGAAAGCTGACAATTCCAAAGTCTTCGAAGGCTTTAGGAGAGGAGACCTGTATATTGTTGATTTCTCTACAGGACCACAACCAGCCGTGTGCTTACTTGCAAAAGCTTCAGAAGGCTGGCTCTGGCATCGACGATTTTGTCATGCAGGCATGAGGAATTTGCACACGCTTGCGAAGAAGAAGCATGTCATTTGCATCGAGAATGTCAAATTCCTCAAGGATCACCTATGCGGAGCCTGTGAAGCTGGGAAGATCACCAAGGCCAAGCATCCAGCGAAGACTATCATGACCACCACTCGCCCATTTGAATTGCTTCACATGTATCTCTTTGGTCCTAATCATTATTCTGCTATTTCAAATGAAGCATCTCAATATGGCGTTGTTATTGTTGATGATTATTCTCGCTACACATGGGTACACCTTGTTACTTACAAACATGAAGTGCAGGAAGTCTTCAAACGATTTTCCTCGAGGGCTTCAACCAACTTTGGTGTAAAGATCAAGCACATCAGAAGTGACAATGGCACTGATTTCAAGAATTCTGGTCTCGATGACTATCTTGATGAACTTGGTATTACTCATGAGTTATCTGCTCCTTATACTCCTCAGCAGAACGACGTCGTGGAGCGCAAGAATAGGACTATTGCTGAGATGGCTCGCACTATGCTTGATGAATACAAAACGCCTCGTCGTTTCTCGACTGAGGCAATTGATACTGCGTGCCACATCATCAACAGAGTATATCTTCACAAATTCTTCAAAAAGACTGCCTATGAACTCCTCACTGATAAGAAACCCAATGTAAGTTATTTCAAAGTCTTCGGTGCTAAATGTTGGATTAGAGATCCTCATCACAACTCAAAATTTGCACCGAAAGCACATGAAGGTTTTATGCTTGGTTACGGAAAGGACTCGCACACCTACAGAGTCTTCAACAATGTTCTTCACAAAGTTGTTGAAAATGTAGATGTGTGGTTCGATGAAACTAATGGCTCGCAAAGAGAGCACCTACCTACTGTGATGGATAAACCAGCACCTGAGGAAACTATCAAGTTCAAGGCTACTGAGGATGTCATTCCTACTGGAGAATCTGCTGAAGAATTCATTTTAGAACATGAAGAACGTCGAGCTAATGCACCTGAAGAAAATGCTGAAGAAAATGGTGCTGAAGAAAATGCTGATCAAATTCTTCAATGACAACCAGCTCATCCTCGCATTGCAAAAGAAGTGCAAGTTGAAAAGATCATCAATGACATCAAAGCGCCAGGTCCTCTCACACGCTCAAAAGCTTCACATTTGTCTAACTTTTGTGGGCACTATGCTTTTGTCTCTATTATAGAGCCCACTAAGGTAGATGAAGCATTTCTGGAGGCTGAGTGGATTCAGGCCATGCAAGAAGAATTACATCAGTTCGAGCTCAACAATGTCTGGGAACTGGCCAAATGTCCAGATCCTCGCAAGCACAATATCATCGGCACAAAGTGGATCTACCGCAACAAGCAAGATGAAAATGGCCTTGTGGTGAGGAATAAGGCACGGCTTGTAGCTCAAGGCTACACATAGGTTGAAGGAATTGATTTCGATGAAACTTTTGCACCTGTTGCTAGACTTGAGGCTATTCGCATATTACTTGCTTATGCTAACCATCATGATATCACTTTATATCAAATGGATGTGAAAAGTGCATTCCTCAATGGTAAGCTTGAGGAAGAAGTATATGTTGCTCAACCCCCAGGTTTTGAAAATCCAAAGAATCCTAACAAAGTCTTCAGACTCAACAAGGTCTTCTATGGCCTCAAGCAGGCCCCACGGGCTTGGTATGATACTTTGAAGGAATTCCTCATGACGAAAGGCTTCAAACCCGGTTCACTCGACCCTACCCTTTTCACTAAATCTTATGATAGTGAATTGTTTGTGTGCCAAATATATGTTGATGATATTATCTTTGGATGTACTCACCAACGTTATAGTGATGAATTTGCCTATATGATGAGTGAAGAATATCAAATGTCTATGATGGGAGAGTTGAAATTCTTCTTAGGTCTTCAAATTCGTCAACAACGCAATGGCATATTCATATCTCAGGAGAAATACCTCAAGGATGTACTGAGGAAATTCGGCATGCAAGATTGCAAAGGCGTCAAAATTCCTATGCCCACAAATGGCCATCTGTGCACTGGTGAAAATGGTATTGACTTTGATCATTAGGTATACCGCTCCATGATAGGTTCTTTATTGTATTTATGTGCATCTAGGCCAGATATAATGCTTAGTGTTTGCATGTGTGCCCAATTTCAAGCTACACCGAAGGAATCACACCATAAGGCTGTGAAGCATATTCTTCGATATCTAGCTCACACACTAACACTTGGATTATGGTACCCCAAGGGCTCGGTTTTTGATCTCATTGGATATTCTGACTCTGACTATGCTGGTGATCGTGTGGACCGCAAGTCAACATCTGGTACATGTCATTTCCTCGGACGATCTTTGGTCTGTTGGTCCTCGAAGAAACAGAACTGCGTATCACTATCTACTGCTGAAGCTGAGTACATTGCCATTGGTTCTTGTTGTGCCCAATTGCTATGGATAAAGCAAACTCTCAAGGACTACGGCATCAACATGAAGAATGTGCCTCTCTTCTGTGACAATGAGAGTGCCATCAAGATTGCTCACAACCCAGTTCAGCACTCGAAGACAAAGCACATTCAGATTCGTCATCATTTTCTTCGTGATCATGTGTTGAAGGGCGACATTTCTATTGAGCATGTGAAGACTGAAGAACAGCTAGCCGATATCTTCACAAAGCCCTTGGATGAGAAGAGATTTAGCAAGTTGCGGTGTGAACTAAATATCCTAGAATCTTCAAATGTTCTTTGAAAAGGACACTCATCCTAACACTTATGCAAAATTGATGATTTAGATGTGCAACACATGAAGAAACGTTTTTCTTCAATCAGTGAAGAATAACACTCTTAGTGTGAAGAAATTAATGAAGAATTTGATTCTCAGAACCCTACGATAATTATACGCGGTGTCTGAAATTATCATTCTTATACGGTGGATCACGCCACCACCAAAAGTTGAAATTCCTCAAATTATTCACATTCTTCAACTTTGCATAGTCTTCACTGGTTCCGTCATTTTTCTTCATTGGCTATATATATATATATATATATATATATATATATATATATATATATATATATATATATATATGAGTTTATGTCCTCTACAGCATTCACTTATTGCTATTTCTTCAAGTTGGTTTTCTGCTAAGTGAATGTGATCGGACCCTTCCCATCTATGCTATACTCAACCCAATCTGTTCACAAATTCTTCATGTGCGTTCTATTTGAAACTCGTTCAAAATATTCACTGTGTCCTTGTCAGCTGAAGAAATTGCGAATGTAACTTTAAAACCTATCTTATCGAAATTTTCGGCTTTGCCGCTCAAACTGTTCCGCATCCCATGATACACTTATCCACTCACCCACGATCTAACATGATCTCCACCTCTCACTACGTGGGTGACACATGTCATGCAAATGAGAAGGGTCAGGGGCACGTTCGTCCAATTTCTTCGGGCGAGCAGTTTTTCACCGTGGCTCTAAATACCCCTCCTTCCATTCCTCACTTCTTTTACTCCGCTCGATCTCTCTCCAGCTCGAGCTTCTCAAACCCTAGCGTCGCCGCTACTTCATCGCCGCCGGTGAGGAAGAGCTTCACTGCCTCGACCTCGTCGCCGACGTACTCGCGCCGACCGTGGAAATCTTCACTCCGCCGCCGCCGTAGCCGTCTTCCTCCGCCAAGTTAGGGCGTGGAAGATCTGCACAGACGAACTTCACATCTCCTCACTCCAGTTCGTCGTGTTCTTCGTCTAGGGTAATTAAAAGTTACTTTTACTACCCTCTTTAATTCGAATGATTATCTTCAAAATCTTCAAAGGTGTTTTCTTCATAGATTCACACACTAAACACCTCACAGGTCATTTGTTCTTGATTCGTTTCTCTAAGCCATGTTTTTCTTCAAGATCCTCAAATGTGTGGATTTTTAATCTACACATCTCTGGAACCTAAGACAAAGAACGCTTAGTGAAATTCTTCAAGACTCATCTGGTCAAATTCCCCTAACTTGTTCTTTTTACAAAACCTTCTGAGAACGCATATGACCTCTCCAAATTCCTCGCAACTATACGTTGTTCGCAGGTACACATGTCAGCTGCTAAATCACTAGGTTCTCATCAACTTAACTCATTTGCAGCGTTCCTCAAAGAAAAGTTGCATACTTCTTCAGAGAATTCAATTGTTCAAATTCCTCAACTGAAGAAAATGGCTGATGGTAAGAAGCCACAGAAGGGAGGAAAGAGGCCTGAGGTAAATACAGTGTTTGACATCCCTAATGAAATATATGCTGGGTACTGCACACCTACTGAGGAAACCAAGAATGAGCGCAAAGTGCGCATTCAGAAGTTAGAGAGGAGATGGGCAAGAGAGTGCAGGGAATACAGATATGTCACTCCTAAGTACATGAAGAAATTCGCACTCAATCCTCCATGCCCAAGACCTCCATTGGCACCTGGCCAAATCGCTGATCCCACCAGCCTCAAGCGCGGTGAGGACTATCCTGATGAATGGGCCAAGCGCCAATCCAAGTTGGCTAAGCAAGCCAGAGAAGCAGTGAGGAAATTCAATGAAGACTCTGCTGCTGCTGCTGCCTCTGCTGAGGCCTCTGCTGTCAAACCAAAGAAGGATATGTCAAAGAAGCATACGCGCAAGCCAAGTGCTTCACCAACAATGCCCTCAAGGCCAAGTTCCTTAGCAATGCCCTCACGGCCAGAATCCTCAAAGCCCTCATGGCCAATTCCTCATGCTGCTCCTGTTCCTCCAAAGTCCTCAGCTCCTCCGCCAAAGCCCTCAGCTGTTCCGACTAAATCCTCAGCACCTGTGCATCTCGCCTCGTGCCAAAGGACTACAGGCATCTCCATTGCCTCAGGTGTCTCAGCTAGTTCCTCAGCTGCACCAAGTTCCTCAGCTGGCCCCTCACTGCTGAAGACAAAGGCCACTGCTGGGCGAGGTCCTCGCCCAAGTCCTCAAAAGAAACAAGTCGCTTTCCAAGTACCGTCTGAAGAAGATGAAGCTGATGATGATGAATTTGCAGAAATCATCAGAGACAGGCAAGTCAGGGCCGCTAGAGCCAAATGATCAGAGGTGTCACTGCTTTTGGATCCCAAGTTGATCCTCGGCTACATTGATGTCTGGCACAAGGACCCTAACACTCCCTTGCCTGACTTCAAGCTGACTCCTGGCCAGAGTCACATGTTGACCCACTTCATTCAAGAAGAAAAGTGGAAATTTGCGAAGGTCAGGCAGATCAAGAAAGCACAGTACAAGAAAGAGCGCTATCTGAAGAAAAACGTTGTCTCTATGACAACTGAAGAACTTGTCACTATTCAGACTGAGATTAAGAAACTCATTGATGACTTTGACGCATATCGCGCTGATTGGCTTGGAGCCAAGGTTCATTTTGTGAAACTTGCGGATAACTTCACTTCCAATGTTGCAGCCCCAACGCAACAGGAAATTCCTCAGGCTGAAGCATCTGCTCAGCCTACTGAAGAAAATGCCAGCACCGCTGATGACAATCAGGCTGCTGAAGAAAATGTGAGTTCCAGGGTTGATGACTGCATTCCAGCCACTGAAGAAATTGCCAGGGCACCCACTAGTGGTCCGCCTGAAGAAACTGGAGAACTCAGGGCAACTGCATCAGTTGTGCCTGAAGAAAATCAACCAGATTCCTCAGCTGCTCCTGCACCAACTTCAACTTCAATCCTTCCATCTGCATCTGATGTGAAGAAGACCAAGGCTGCAGAGCATGCTGCAGTGAAGAAAAGGAAAGCATCAGCTGCTTCAGATTCTTCAGCTCCGAAGAAAATGAATCCTATGACAAGTTCATTTGCAAATCCGATTGATGATGTTCCCATCTCAACCAGGCCATTAAAGGACCTTGTTCCTTTTGCTGAAGAACATATGATCCCCAGCGGATCTGATGAAGAAACTCCTTCTGCTGCTTCGTCTGAACCGTTGGATGAAGAAATTGAAGTGGATCTGATCCCTTCAAAACCTATCATCTCCTCGCCTATGCCTCAGTTCACAGCTGAAGAGGCTGGCGTTGAAGAAATGAAAGATGAAGATGTGGACATTGGCTGCTCCACACCTGTAATCAGTGATGAATTCTGGGAAAGTCAGCATCCAAACTCACCAATGTTCACCCCTCTACAGCAAATTCCTCAGTCCCCCACACAAACTATACATATGGGCTCTGAAGAAACTCATCCCACTGCATCTGTCCATGAGGAAATTCCAGCCACTAGCACTGAAGAAACTGCTGCTGCTGAACAACCAACGACGCAGACTGTCATTGAGGAGGCACCAGAAATTCATCAGCCTGAAGAACCTGCGATTGAGATTCCTGAGGTCGTGATGCAACTCACTGACACTCCTCTGCCGAAGCCAAAGGACCCATTCTCACGCAAGCAAAAGTTCAAGGCTGATGATTTCCTCGGCGAGCACGTATTCTTCGAAGATTACAACCCATATAACTCTGCTCACATTAGGAAGAGGCATTTCTGGACTGCTAATCAAGCCAATTTCTATTCCTCAGTGTTGTTCAACAAGGAGAAGGTTTTCTACCATGAGCATATTCCTCACGTGGATATGGAATATCTGTCGTGCTTCGCACCAGTCCTCAGTGTTCTTCACGACGCTGGACTACTAAACTTTTGCTCTGACATCTGTGATTGGAATGAAGAACTGATTCTTCAATTCTATGCAACGCTGCACATCACTAGAGATGCTGAAGATGTGAATTCCTGGGTGTTGGACTGGATGTCTGAAAACACTCACTACACTGCACTAGCCTCTGAATTGCTTCATGCTCTATCACTCAGTCCTCCCCTTGAAGAAGCTCGCTGCATCTACAGTGAACCTGAGCTCACACATCATTACATGCAGGTGCTGATGAAACCTTTGAAGCCAGGTCAGGCACCAAGAACCAAATTCCTCGTGAAGGAATTGATGTACGTGCCCAGAACTGTCTATCGTATTCTTACGAGGACAATCAGTCCTATCAAAGGCCACGACTCATCTGATGAGGAAATTGTTGGCATCATGAAAAATCTGGTATTCAACATCGTTCATGGCATTCCTGTCAATTATCACGATTTCTTCATGAGGACTATGGCCAATGTTGCACTGTCTCCGTTTGAGCTGAAGCCTTATGCACCTTGGATAATGAGATTCCTCAGGACAAGGTCTTCACTCAACTACAAAGTTGATTTCCAGAATCACCTCAGCTACTTTCCCCCAATTGAAGTCCTCAAGCAGACATATTCCTCAGTTGATGGAAAGGGCAAGGCACCAGCTGTAATAGATGAAGGCATTCGTCC
The DNA here is from genome assembly GCF_018294505.1 of Triticum aestivum. Taxonomy (NCBI): domain Eukaryota; kingdom Viridiplantae; phylum Streptophyta; class Magnoliopsida; order Poales; family Poaceae; genus Triticum; species Triticum aestivum. Next base: position 581,965,749 of record NC_057809.1, on the reverse strand, counting down.
ATTGGATGGTCAGTTTCGCAAAGCTGTATCTTATTTCACCAATGATGAATCTGCCGCACATGACTCTGCCAATGCACCCAAGTCCACTCCTCGAGCCACTGCTCCGCGCGTGATGACTGACCGTGAACTTCTGCTTAGTCTTCACCAGAAGGTGGATCGAAATCACAAATGGGTTAAGCGTCAGTTTGGTTCACTTCTTCACAACATGACTGCCACACACAATGTAGTGAAGAAAAACCACTACTACCTCCATCAAGTCTTCGGTCGCACCTGGGCAATCCTGTCACATCTATATGGTGAAGAAGATCTGAAGAACATGGGTCTCAAAGAAGATTTTGACTGGTCTGCACCTCCACCGAAGAAATTCAAGAAGGTCAAGGTTCCTTCTCTGGTGGCCAGCTCATATTCTTCATCGCGCGACACTGATGAAAATGAAGACTTGGACGACACTGCGGCAGGCCCTACTACAACAAACGACCCCAACAACGCTGGCGCTCCTTCATCAACTTGATATTCTTCAGGGGCGTTAGTCCTCATATTCGTTCCTTTTGGTCATTTGATGACAAAGGGGGAGAATTTTGAGTTAGTCTTCAAGCGGGTCTTTCTATATGGGCGTTTTTTGTTAAGTTACAACTCTCGTTCTTCTGCGACTTTATTGGATCGAATTGTAAACTTAAACCCGATGGTGCTCTGATACTCTTGATACATTTTTTTGCATGCTTATTCCTCATTAATATTATTGCACGCATGCTGAATTACATCAGTCACCATATTTCATCATGCATTTCAAATTCTTCACTGTTATATATCAAATGCGTGTATGAATTACAAGATATAGGGGGAGATCTCCATGATTCAACTCTTCAAGTGTGCATTGCCTCAAAAGCAAATTCCTCACTATGCACATCTTCAGGGGGAGTTCTTCTATATCTTGCAATCAAATTCCTCAATATTAGTAGTTACACTTCATATGTTTATCCCCATTGAAAATTTAACCTATATTGTCATCAATCACCAAAAAGGGGGAGATTGTAAGTGCATCTAGTGCCCCTTAGTGATTTGGTGTATTGAAGACTTATAGGTTAATGGACTAATGTGTTTATGAGTGTACACAGGTCTATAAGTCTATGAGGAGTTTGATATTTATAGAGAAAGTCGACCCCTAAAATGAAGTTCTTCGTCTGAAGACTTTGGTATTCTGAAGACTTTCTGAAGACTTTGAAAGTGAAGAAAATGGTGTGACCTTGAAGACTTGGTATTCATTCGAGGAACATAAAGCGTGAACACTTTTGTTTTCATAGTTTCATTTTCTCTTTCTTGAGTCATAGGAAACACCGTACTATTAAAGGGGGTCGAGGAAATACTAAGGAAAATTTTCCATGTGATGCTCAACTCAAAATCCTACACCTACCAATCCCTTTGAGTGAAGCCATTGGAAATCTCATACAGTCCAGTCATATTCTTCAGTGACAGAGACGAAGTTCTTCTGGTCCCTGAGGAATTTTTTCTGACTGAGGAGTTAGAAATTCGCCAGTGCGGATTTCCTACACAGTGAGGAACATGATAGCCCTGAGGATTTTGCTACTCAAAATTCCGACCGTTGCTGTGCTATGCGCCAGCTATCCCAAAATGTCTATCCACCTAATGGTCATATCATTGAAGGGCATTTATGTCTTATCATGTCAGGCTGCTCCCTAGGCCATAAATAGCCGCCCCCTACAACCACTAGCTGGTTGGCTGCTCCGAGAGAAACTGACACTTGTCATTTGAGAGCAACCCATCCTCCAAGGACTTTGAGCGAAAATCATCAAGTGAGGAAAAACCAAAAAACCCAAAACCCAAACACCTACAAACCCCAAGTGATTGAGCATCACTGAAGAGATTGATCCTGCGTGGATCCGACGCTTGTTACCTTTGAAGAATGTGCTTCTTCCAGATGGTTAGGCGTCATGCTCTAGGGCATCCAAGAGGAATTGTGGATCGCCGAGTGATCAAGTTTGTGAAGGTTTGGAAGTCACCTGAAGACTTACCACGAGTGATTGGACGAGGTATGTGTGACCTTAGTTCAAGGAGAATACGGTGAGGACTGGGTGTCCTGAGCTACGTGTTCAGGACTGGGTGTCCGGGACTGTGTGTCCTCGATTTTAAATACTCAGCCGCTCCAACCAGACGTACAACTGAGACAACAGTTGGAACTGGTCTACCAAATCATTGTCTTCACCAAGCTTACTGGTTCTATTTCCTCAACTCTTTCATTTCCTCATAACTGTGTTGTGTGCTTGTTCATATCTGTGTTTGAAGACTTTGACTGAAGACTTTCTTAATTTCCTCAGTTCATTTTCTTCAGTCTGTTTGTCTTCATCCTGTGTTATCCTGTGTTTACGCTTTTGTACTCTGTGTCTGTCTTCATTTCATCATGATGACTATGCTTGTAATCTGTTATGTTTACTTTTGAGTACTCATTCCGCTGCTGGTAGTTCTTCGCTAAGGAATTTCCTCACCAGCAAATTCCTCAGTGAAGAATTTCATAAAAATTGCCTATTCACCCCCCTCTAGTCGATATAACGCACTTTCACTCCCGCGTCTCAGGGGTGGCGGGGCCCCAACATACGTGGAGGTGCCGCCGATCTAGAAGCGACGGTGTTGGCTTTGACGGCAGCGGTGCTCGACCCTGCCTCGGGCCACGGGCGGCGGCTGCGGCGATTGGCCTGAATCGGGCGGCGGCGCGATGCGGTCTTCGGCGGCATGTCATCCGGCTTTAGATTGGCAGCGGTGTCAAGGGCCTGGTGGACTGCTTGGCGGCACCCATGGCAGATCTGTTCTAGCCGGTGTAGCCAGTGGTGGTGGTCATCTTCTTCGTCGGCGGTGGCCGGCCAAAAGCTTGGTGACCGGATCTCGAGATCCATCATCTAGTCCCAGCTGCGAGTTGGGGAGACATGGTTGCCGGTGAAAACCGAGCCGACGGCAGGCGAGGGCGGCGTTCTACGTTGTTACCTTGATGAAGGCATCGTCTTGTAACTACTGTCGACCCACTCGTGCTGCTCTGGGGGAAACCCTAGGATCTGATGTTCCAAATCGGACGAGGCACTGCGGTGTCGTTTCTCTCTTGGGAGCATCGTTCGTGGAGCAGCGCTGGAAGTCAGTGGTAGGAGGTGGAGCGGCTTCGTCTTGCACGGAGCTTCGGTGGAGATGTCAAGTCATGCCTGACCGACAGGTGCTACATCTTGTCATGCCTGGTCGGCAGGTGCTACGCACGACAGATCTTCCAAGGACTTCAAGCTGTGTCGGCTGGTAGTACTTGGCAGCATGGAGCTGAGGTGTATCAGTGGCGACCGCGACGTGCTCAGTTGTTTGCGCGCAGGGAGGAGGTGCCGTTGGGCGCCGTGGTGGCGTCGACGATAGCTAGACCGAGCAAGGTTGATGCGTCAGTACAGTTCTGAAGATGGAGCGGTGGCAGTTGGCGGCGGCGGCCTCTGAGAGCACGCCGGACCAGTGAGTGCCCAAGACCCGACAAGTGGCTAGGTTGGGGTCTTAGGTCTTAGATGTTAGGCTTGGCTGTGATGTCTGTTTGGTATTAGGCCCTGGCTATCTGCGCCTCTTCATCAACTGGATAGGTGTAGTGACATTTGTTGCTTAGACGGCGGCTTTAGTCTTACTGTTGTATTATTTTATAAGGTCTTGTGAAAATAATTAATAAAGTGACCGTATGCATCGCCCAGATGCAGAGGCCGAGGGTCATCCTCCTTTTCTAAAAAAATGAATATATAGCTGACTCGCTCGCAGAAGCAAAGAACATATTCCGAGCCATGCATGGACGATAGCAATCATGCATACACGTGAAAGATCTAACTAACAGCAAACCATTCGAATAAAGATAAGACACGGCGTGCTTTGGCACAGAGGAATAAGACAGAGAAAGCAACATATTATTGGCAAAAAAAAAGAAGATAAAGAAAAACCATAAACGAAAGCAACATATTCCAAGGAGTTGATCACGGGATGAGCAGTCTTGCCATACTACAGTGTGTTGAGTAGAGTTTTTAACTTTCTTTTTTCTTCATTTCATTTCCGACTTAGTTCTGCATGAACGTCATTTTCATTTGCACTGCATCAAGAGTTGGTTCCATTATCGTCTTATTTTCCTCATCGGGTTATACTGATATTCAAATTTGACCATCAGCGATCATGGCGGATGCTTCTGAGAACTGCGGCAAGGACATCATGAAAGAGTTCTCCAAGCACATAACAGGGCAGCTGTGGCGAGCGGAGGCGATGATGCTCCTCAACGCCATCTTTGCAGGAGTCATAGTTGGAATAGGCGCCTTTGGCCATCGTTATCGCCATTATGGCTTCACCCGCTATCTCTTGCTGGGGGCAACCACCTTGTTCCTACCCATCATATCTTATGTCCTCTCCACACTTGGCTCCACGGGTGATGCGTTTGATATCATTATCGAACGTGAATTGGTAGCCACTTGCTGGGCAAACGGCATGCACTCATACATGGTCATAGCATCTGCCTGCCTCGTTCTGATTTCTGCTATCAATACAAGCCCGATAGTTGCTACTGATGATCGAGAAGATCGAAGTGTACGCCCCCCTTTGAACTTCTTGTTCAAGGAATTTGGATTCTTTACCTAGCTATCCCCAACTTTGATGGTGGACGATCTTTTAAGATCGCAAGGGGTTATTTCCTAATAACACCTTTTGCTCTTATTTATGCCAAAATGGCATTGAAATGTTATGCATTTCTAAAGGCCCGGAAATCCTTTGCACTCGGACGCAATCCTCGTCTTATTGTCGAATATATGTGTTGGAAATATGCTCTAGAGGCAATAATAAATTGGTTATTATTATATTTCCTTGTTCATGATAATCGTTTATTACCCATGCTAGAATTGTATTGATAGGAAACTCAGGTACATGTGTGGATACATAGACAACACCATGTCCCTAGTAAGCCTCTAGTTGACTGGCTCGTTGATCAATAGATGGTTACGGTTTCCTGACCATGGACATTGGATGTCGTTGATAATGGGATCACATCATTAGGAGAATGATGTGATGGACAAGACCCAATCCTAAGCCTAGCACAAAGATCGTGTAGTTCGTATGCTAAAGCTTTTCTAATGTCAAGTATCATTTCCTTAGACCATGAGATTGTGCAACTCCCGGATACCGTAGGAATACTTTGGGTATGCCAAACGTCACAACGTAACTGGGTGGCTACAAAGGTGCACTACGGGTATCTCCGAAAGTGTCTGTTGGGTTGGCACGAATCGAGACTGGGATTTGTCACTCCGTGTAAACGGAGAGGTATCTCTGGGCCCACTCGGTAGGACATCATCATAATGTGCACAATGTGACCAAGGAGTTGATCACGGGATGATGTGTTACGAAACGAGTAAAAGAGACTTGCCGGTAACGAGATTGAACAAGGTATCGGGATACCGACGATCGAATCTCGGGCAAGTACAATACCGCTATACAAATGGAATTGTATACGGGATTGATCGAATCCTCGACATCGTGGTTCATCTGATGAGATCATCATGGAAAATGTGGGAACCAACATGGGTATCCAGATCTCGCTGTTGGTTATTGACCGGAGAACGTCTCGGTCATGTCTGCATGGTTCCCAAACCCGTAGGGTCTACACACTTAAGGTTCGATGACGCTAGGGTTATAAGGAATAGATATACGTGGTTACCGAATGTTGTTCGGAGTCCCGGATGAGATCCCGGACGTCACGAGGAGTTCCGGAATGGTCCGGAGGTAAAGATTTATATATGGGAAGTCCTGTTTTGGTCACCAGAGAAGTTTTGGGTTTTACCGGTAGTGTACCGGGACCACCGGAGGGGTCCGGGGGTCCACCAAGTGGGGCCACCAGCCCTGAAGGGCTGCATGGGCCAAGTGTGGGAGGGGACCAGCCCCAGGTGGGCTGGTGCGCCCCCCACCAAGGCCCAAGGCGCCTCCAAGAGGGAAGGGGGGCAAACCCTAGGGCAGATGGGCCCTAAGGCCCACCCTAGGTGCGCCTCCCCCTCTCCCCCTTGTGGCTGCCACCCAGATGGGATCTGGGGGGCTGCCGCAACCCCTAGGGAGGGAACCCTAGGTGGGGGCGCAGCCCCTCCCCTCCCCTTATATATACTTGAGGTTTGGGCTGCCCAAGACACACGAGTTTCTCTCCTTCTTGGCGCAGCCTTACCCCTCTCCCTCCTCGTCTCTTGCGGTGCTTGGCGAAGCCCTACTGGAGTACCACGCTCCTCCACCACCACCACGCCATTGTGCTGCTGCTGGATGGAGTCTTCCTCAACCTCTCCCTCTCTCCTTGCTGGATCAAGGCATGAGAGACGTCACCGGGCTGTACGTGTGTTGAACGCGGAGGTGCCGTCCGTTCGGCACTAGGATCTCCGGTGATTTGGATCACGACGACTATGACTCCTTCATCCCCGTTCTCTTGAACGCTTCCGCTTAGCGATCTACAAGGGTATGTAGATGCACTCTCCTTCCCCTCGTTGCTGGTTTCTCCATAGTTAGATCTTGGTGACACGTAGGAAAATTTTGAATTTCTGCTACGTTCCCCAACAGTGGCATCATGAGCTAGGTCTATTGCGTAGATTCTATGCACGAGTAGAACACAAAGTAGTTGTGGGCGTTGATTTTGTTCAATATGCTTACCGTTACTAGTCCAATCTTGTTTCGACGGTATTGTGGGATGAAGCGGCCCGGACCGACCTTACACGTACTCTTATGTGAGACTGGTTCCACTGACTGACATGCACTAGTTGCATAAGGTGGCTAGCGGGTGTCTGTCACTCCCACTTTATCGGAACGGATTCGATGAAGAGGGTCCTTATGAAGGGTAAATAGCAATTGGCATATCACGTTGTGGTTTTGCGTAGGTAAGAAACGTTCTTGCTAGAAACCCATAGCAGCCACGTAAAACAAGCAAACAACAATTAAAGGACGTCTAACTTGTTTTTGCAGGGTATGCCATGTGATGTGATATGGCCAAAAGGATGTGATGAATGATATATGCGATGTATGAGATTGATCATGTTCTTGTAATAGGAATCACGACTTGCATGTCGATGAGTATGACAACCGGCAGGAGCCATAGGAGTTGTCTTTAATTTATTGTATGACCTGCGTGTCATTGAACAACGCCATGTAATTACTTTACTTTATTGCTAACCGGTAGCCATAGTAGTAGAAGTAATAGTTGGCGAGCAACTTCATGGAGACACGATGATGGAGATCATGATGATGGAGATCATAGTGTCATGTCGGTGACAAGATGATCATGGAGCCCCAAGATGGAGATCAAAGGAGCTATATGATATTGGCCATATCATGTCACTATTATTTGATTGCATGTGATGTTTATCATGTTTTTGCATCTTGTTTACTTAGAACGACGGTAGTAAATAAGATGATCCCTCATAATAATTTCAAGAAAGTGTTCCCCCTAACTGTGCACCATTGCGACAGTTCGTTGTTTCGAAGCACCACGTGATGATCGGGTGTGATAGATTCTAACGTTCACATACAACGGGTGTAAGACAGATTTACACACGCGAAACACTTAGGTTGACTTGACGAGCCTAGCATGTACAGACATGGCCTCGGAACACAAGAGACCGAAAGGTCGAGCATGAGTCGTATGGTAGATACGATCAACATGAAGATGTTCACCGATGATGACTAGTCCGTCTCACGTGATGATCGGACACGGCCTAGTTGACTCGGATCATGTAATCACTTAGATGACTAGAGGGATGTCTATCTGAGTGGGAGTTCATAAGATGAACTTAATTATCCTGAACATAGTCAAAAGGTCTTCGCAAATTATGTCATAGCTCGCGCTTTAGTTCTACTGTTTAGATATGTTCCTAGAGAAAATTTAGTTGAAAGATGATAGTAGCAATTATGCGGACTAGGTCCGTAAACTGAGGATTGTCCTCATTGCTTCATAGAAGGCTTATGTCCTTAATGCACCGCTCAGTGTGCTGAGCCTCGAATGCCGTCTGTGGATGTTGCGAACATCTGACATACACATTTTGATAACTACGTGATAGTTCAGTTAAACGTTTTAGAGTTGAGGCACCGAAGACGTTTTAAAACGTCGTGAAACATATGAGATGTTTCGAGGGCTGAAATTGGGATTTCAGGCTTGTGCCCACATCAAGAGGTATGAGACCTCCGACGATTTTCTTAGCCTACAAACTAAGGAGAAAAGCTCAATTGTTGAACTTGTGCTCAGATTGTCTGAGTACAACAATCATTTGAATCGAGTGGGAGTTGATCTTCCAGATGAGATAGTGATGTTTCTCCGAAGTCATTACCACCAAGATGCTAGAGCTTCGTGATGAACTATAATGTATCGGGGACATATATGATGATCCTTGAGATATTCGCGATGTTTGACACCACAAAAGTAGAAATCAAGAAGGAGCATCAATTGTTGATGGTTGGTGAAACCACTAGTTTCAAGAAGGGCAAGGGCAAGAAGGGATACTTCATGAAACGGCAAATCAGCTGCTGCTCTAGTGAAGAAACCCAAAGTTGAACCCAAACCCGAGACTAAGTGCTTCTGTAATAAGGGGAACAGCCACTGGAGCAGAATTACCCTAGATACTTGGTAGATGAGAAGGCTGGCAAGGTCGGTAGAAGTATATTGGATATACATTGTGTTAATGTGTACTTTACTAGTACTCCTAGTAGCACCAGGGTATTAGATACCGGTTCGGTTACTAAGTGTTAGTAACTCGAAATAAAAGCTACGGAATAAACGGAGACTAGCTAAAAGGTGAGATGACGATATGTGTTGGAAGTATTTCCAAGGTTGATCAAATATCATACGCTCCCTCTACCATCAAGATTGGTGTTTGCGTTGAGCATAGACATGATTGGATTATGTCTATCGCAATACGGTTATTCATTTAAGGAGAATAATGGTTACTCTGTTTATTTGAATAATACCTTCAATGGTCTTGCACCTAAAATGAATGGTTTATTGAATCTCGATCGTAGTGATACACATGTTCATGCCAAAAGATATAAGATAGTAATGATAGTACCACCTACTTGTGGCACTGCCACGTAAGTCATATCGGTATAAAACGCATGAAGAAGCTCCATGTTGATGGATCTTTGGGCTCACTCGTTTTTGAAAAATTTGAGACATGCGAACCATGTCTATTGGTGTATATGCATGAAGAAACTCCATGCAAATGGACCGTTTGGACTCACTTGATTTTGAATCACTTGAGACATGCAAATCATACCACATGGGCAAGATGACTGAAAGCCTCGTTTTCAGTAAAATGGAACTAGAAAGCAACTTGTTGGAAGTAATACATTTTGATGTGTGTAGTCCAATGAGTGCTGAGGCATGTAGTGGATATCGTTATGTTCTTACTTCACAGATGATTTGAATAGATGTTGAGTATATTTACTTGATGAATCATGAGTCTGAATTATTGAAAGGTTCAAGTAATTTCAGGGTGAAGTTGAAAGATCGTCGTGACAAGAGGATAAAAGATCTATGATATGATCATAGAGATGAATATCTGAATTACGAGTTTGGCATAGAATTAAGACATTGTGGAAATTGTTTCACAACTAATACAGCCTGGAACACCATAGTATGATGGTGTGTCCAAACATCATAACTGCACCCTATTGGATATGATGCATACCATGATGTCTCTTATCGAATTACCATGATAGTTTATGGGTTAGGCATTAGAGACAACCACATTTACTTTAAATAGGGCACCACGTAATTCTGATGAGATGACACCGTATGAACCATGGTTTAGAGAAACCTAAGCTATCATTTCTTAAAAGTTTGGGGCTGCGACGCTTATGTAAAAAAGTTTCAGGCTGATAAGCTCAAACCCAAAGCGGATAAATGCATCTTCATAGGACACCCAAAACAGTTGGGTATACCTCCTGTCTCAGATCCGAAAGCAATAAGGAATTGTTTCTAGAATCGGGTCCTTTCTCGAGGAAAGGTTTCTCTCGAAGGAATTGAGTGGGAGGATGGTGGAGACTTGATGAGGTTATTGAACCGTCTCTTCAACTAGTGTGTGGCAGGGCATAGGGAGTTGTTCCTATGGCACCTACACCAATTGAAGTGGAAGCTTATGATAGTGATCATGAAACTTCAGATCAAGTCACTACCAAACCTTGTGGGATGACAAGGATGCGTACTAATTCAGAGTGGTACGTAATCCTATCTTGGAAGTCATGTTGCTAGACAACAATGAACCTACGAGCTATGGAGAAGCGATGGTGGGCCTGGATTCCAAAATGGCTCGAGGCCATATAATCCGAGAGAGGATCCATATATGAAAACAAAATGTAGACTTTGGAAGAACTACTTGATGGTCGTAAGGCTGTTAGGTACATATGGATTTTAAAAGGAAGACGGACAATGATGGTAAGTATCACCATTAAGAAAGCTCGACTTGTCGTTAAGATTTTTTCCGACAAGTTCAAGGAGTTGACTATGATGAGACTTTCTCACTCGTAGCGATGCTAAGAGTCTGTTGGAATTATATTAGCGATTACTACATTATTTATGAAATCTTGCAGATAGGATGTCAAACATTGTTTCCTTGATGTTTTTTTGAGGAAAGGTTGTATGTGATACAACCGGAAGGTTTTTTCAATCCTGAAAGATGCTAATAAGTATGCAAAGCTTCGGCAATCCTTCTAAGGACTGGAGTAAGCATCTCGGAGTTGGAATGTATGCTTTGATGAGATGATCAAAGATTTTGGGTGTATACAAAGTTTATGAGAAACTTCTATTTCCAAAGAAGTGAGTGGGAGCACTATAGAATTTCTGATGAATATATGTTGTTGACATATTGTTGATCAGAAATGACGTAGGATTTCTGGAAAGCATATAGGGTTATTTGAAAGTGTTTTTAATGGAAAGCCTGGATTAAGCTACTTGAACATTGAGCATCAAGATCTATAAGGATAGATCAAAACGCTTAATGGTACTTTCAAATAAGCACATACCTTGACATGATCTTGAAGGTGTTCAAGATGGATCAGTCAAAGAAGGAGTTCTTGCCTGAGTTGTAAGGTATGAAGTTAAGACTTAAAGCTCGACCGCGGCAGAAGAAAGAGGAAGGACGAAGGTCGTCCCCTATGCTTTTGTCATAGGCTCTATACGGTATGCCATGCTGAGTACCGCACCTGATGTGTGCCTTGCCACATATCTGGCAAGAGGGTACAAAGGTAATCTAGGAGTAGATCACCAGATAGCGGTCTAAATTATCCTTAGAGGAATAAGGATATGTTTCTCGGTTATGGAGGTGATAAAGAGTTCGACGTAAAGAGTTACGTCGATGCAAGCTTAACACCTATCCGGATAGCTCTGAGTAGAGATACCGGATACGTATAATGGAGCAACAATTTAGAATAGCTCCAAGTAGAACAGTTATTTGAAATGGCTCCAAATATAGCGTAGTAGTTGCATCTACAAGATGACATAGAAATTTGTGAAGTACATACGGATCTGAATGCTGCAGACCCGTTGACTGAAACCTCTCTCACAAGCATAACATGATCAAACCCAGAACTCTTTGGGTGTTAGTCACATGGGGATGTGACCTTGAGTGTTAATCACATATCGATGTGAATTGGATTATTACTCTAGTGCAAGTGGGAGACTGTTGGAAATATGCCCTAGAGGCAATAATAAATTGGTTATTATTATATTTCCTTGTTCATGATAATCGTTTATTATCCATGCTAGAATTGTATTGATAGGAAACTCAGATACATGTGTGGATACATAGACAACACCATGTCCCTAGTAAGCCTCTAGTTGACTGGCTCGTTGATCAATAGATGGTTACGGTTTCCTCACCATGGACATTGGATGTCGTTGATAACGGGATCACATCATTAGGAGAATGATGTGATGGACAAGACCCAATCCTAAGCCTAGCATAAAGATCGTGTAGTTCGTATGCTAAAGCTTTTCTAATGTCAAGTATCATTTCCTCAGACCATGAGATTGTGCAACTCCCGGATACCGTAGGAATACTTTGGGTGTGCCAAACGTCACAACGTAACTGGGTGGCTATAAAGGTGCACTACGGGTATCTCCGAAAGTGTCTGTTGGGTTGGCACGAATCGAGACTGGGATTTGTCACTCCGTGTAAACGGAGAGGTATCTCTGGGCCCACTCGGTAGGACATCATCATAATGTGCACAATGTGACCAAGGAGTTGATCACGGGATGATGTGTTACGGAACGAGTAAAAGAGACTTGCCGGTAAAGAGATTGAACAAGGTATCGGGATACCGACGATCGAATCTCGGGCAAGTACAATACCGCTAGACAAAGGGAATTGTATACGGGATTGATCGAATCCTCGACATCGTGGTTCATCCGATGAGATCATCGTGGAAAATGTGGGAACCAACATGGGTATCCAGATCCCGCTGCTGGTTATTGACCGGAGAACGTCTCGGTCATGTCTGCATGGTTCCCGAACCCGTAGGGTCTACACACTTAAGGTTCGATGACACTAGGGTTATAAGGAATAGATATATGTGGTTACCGAATGTTGTTCGGAGTCCCAGATGAGATCCCGGACGTCACGAGGAGTTCCGGAATGGTCCGGAAGTAAAGATTTATATATGGGAAGTCCTGTTTTGGTCACCAGAAAAGTTTCGGGTTTTACCGGTAGTGTACCGGGACCACTGGAGGGGTCCGGGGGTCCACCAAGTGGGGCCACCAGCCCCGGAGGGCTGCATGGGCCAAGTGTGGGAGGGGACCAGCCCCAGGTGGGCTGGTGTGCCCCCCCCCCCCACCAAGGCCCAAGGCGCCTCCAAGAGGGAAGGGGGGCAAACCCTAGGGCAGATGGGCCCTAAGGCCCACCCCAGGTGCGCCTCCCCCTCTCCCCCTTGTGGCCGCCACCCAGATGGGATCTGGGGGGCTGCCGCCACCCCTAGGGAGGGAACCCTAGGTGGGGGCGCAGCCCCTCCCCTCCCCTTATATATACTTGAGGTTTGGGATGCCCAAGACACACGAGTTCCTCTCCTTCTTGGCGCAGCCTTACCCCTCTCCCTCCTCGTCTCTTGCGGTGCTTGGCGAAGCCCTACTGGAGTACCACGCTCCTCCACCACCACCACGCCGTTGTGCTGCTGCTGGATGGAGTCTTCCTCAACCTCTCCCTCTCTCCTTGCTGGATCAAGGCATGGGAGACGTCACCGGGCTGTACGTGTGTTGAACGCGGAGGTGTCGTCCGTTCGGCACTAGGATCTCCGGTGATTTGGATCACGACGAGTACGACTCCTTCAACCCCGTTCTCTTGAACGCTTCCGCTTAGCGATCTACAAGGGTATGTAGATGCACTCTCCTTCCCCTTGTTGCTGGTTTCTCCATAGATAGATCTTGGTGACACGTAGGAAAATTTTGAATTTCTGCTACGTTCCCCAACAATATGCAGCAGCTGCCGCGAGAAGAAGGAAATGATCAACATGATGAGGAGGATGTGAATGTGCCTCCACTTATAGTTACGGTGAGGATGAACGACAAGTAGAGAAGCAACCTGAACCTCATGGTTACATGTTCAAAAATAACACAAAGGCACTTCAAGACGGCAACTTGGTGACCATTGACAGAGTTTGGCAATTGGACAACATGTTTCTGATGCCAATGCCACAACGACTGAAAGATGTATGCTTGTCATTTGCATTGTTTAAGTTGTTAAGGTGTCGATTTGCAAGGTACAAACTCACCGATGTCATCTCTACAGAGACCCTCAAATTTGTCAGAAGCGTCTTGCTAGAGGATGGTGAACATGAAAGGGCGTTCAGGATGATTGCAGATGAGCTTTCTTTTCTTCATGATCATTACGATTCACCACTCCCAGTCTTCTACTCAGGTAGCTGGTTTACCACAACACTAAGTATGGTTATCTCACTCTTGAGCATAGGTTACTGCATATTTTTTGGGCTGGACGTCATTGAAACGGTGGCTAGGTTTACTAGGGAAATTTCTCAACATGGAGCCACAGTTACTTGCTACTACTTCTGTATAGCGAGGGGAAAGTCTACAGACCACCATTATGGTTTGGACGTGTGTATTTTGATCTAGTGCCAGTGCCGTTACTCATTGTGTTCGTGGTGGTTGCTGAGGCGAGGGATATTGCTTCCCACATATGCTCTAACTGGACCAAAGTAATCCTCACCTGCCGCTGTGTGCACCGTGCCTCCTTGAAGCTCTCTCCCGTCGCCCCGAAATGGGTTGGTTTTTTGTTGGGATGCAGATGCGGCAGGTTGATGAGGCATTGGAGCGACAAAATGGGACAAAGCTCATTGCTTGTCTTACCTGCCTGCCTCCTTCGTTTGCTGGACCAAAAGAAGAAGAATGTTGAAGTACCAATGGCAGTGTGAAGGCTTGCATCATTGACGCCCTGAGAAGCACAAGCAGTGAAGGTCTAAGCAAAGGCACAACTTCCCTGCGCCAGAGCCAAGATGGCCGAAGCCTACTCTGGGCCTGCAGCAACAGCAAAGGTACATCTGACACCATACTTGTGTGGCATATGGCCACAACCATCCTTGAGGCGAGGCACCCGCACCACCAGCAAGATGATCCTCCTCAGCAAACACTGCAAGGTGGGCGGTCTTCTTCAGTTTCTGAGAAGAAGACCGCCGCCACTCACATGTCGTGCTACTGCGCGTATCTGGTGGCCTCCTGCCCCGAGCTACTTCCTGATGATGATGCATGGAGCAAGTACCTCTACAACAAAGTCAAGAAGGACGCCGACCGAGCCCTCACCATCGGCAGCAGCACACCAGTGTCGTCCATGTCGCCAGAAGCGGGGTACCGACAGCTGATCGAGATGTTCGGTGCTACACAGAATCATGAGGTGCTCAAGGATGAGGCGAAGCTCGCGGAGCAGTTCGGCCAACTGACCGGAGGCGAGGAGACGGCGTGGGAGTTGCTGGCTGGGTTTTGGTCGGAGATGATCCTTTACCTGGCGCCATCGGACAACATCAAAGGGCACCTGCATGCCATTGACCGGGGCGGCGAGCTGATCACACTCCTCTGGGCCTTGCTCACCCACATCGGGATTATCGACAGGCCCGGTGACACCGCTGCAAGTGCTCCAGCCACTGGTGTTTAAGTTTGCTCTTCCTATTCATGTACACGCTGATTTGCATGCTTAGCTGTGGATTTCAGTTCCTTTTATTGCTCTTGATTGTAAGTGTGTTTAAGGTCTTGCTTGTTGGGTGTGAGTGCGATTTAAGGCCTTGTTGTGGCTTCTTTTTTCCTCATTTCTAATATTATCTAAGAAGGAATGAGAAGTGTAAGATTGATGAGACCTGGGGCATGGTGCACCAGTTTTACCGCCTCTGGATTATGGCTTTTGGAGTGTGAGAGATATGAAAAGTTGGTGTTGTCTTTCTTGCCGGGGTTGTGATTTTTGAAGCCTGGATCGTTCTAAACCGTTCAGTAGTTACTGGCCTTGGCTTGTAGTAGCCCGTGCGCAAGGCCGGAGGCAGCCGGAGATCGCCGTCCATGTCTTCGACGGGCTGACCATGCCGGCCGCGACAGTCCACAGGCACGCAAGCCATGACCAGACCAAATTGAATGGCACTCTCAAAGGTGACAAACTGTCGACAGATTCACTACACGTGGCACGGCATCGCACCTGATGGTCTCTCCCAGGCTGCAACCACCATACATATATACACATCGTCTGTCACCAACAAGAGCTAATCCAACAGCCAACTCATGCACTGGAGGAAATCTGACAACCATACTTTCAGAGCCCAGCAATGCAGATGAACTGACCATCGTCAATCCCCACAGGCACACTGATACGACGACGCAGATCCTATAAAAAAAAGGCAATTGCGATCGCACACTGAGATTCAGTGCCCCTAACAATCAAGTTCTGCTAATTACTAGTGATACTATGAAAGATGAGACCAATCAAACCTAATGCGTTCCTCAGCAACAAGGTTCAGAAAAGAAGGGAGCATGCACGGGGGGAGAGAAAAAAAGCAAAATAATGATGTCTACTCTACGGGTGTGACACCCTATTCACATTATCCCTAGGAGCATTATTACAGCATTTACCATGTCATTAGCCTGGCTATTGGCTGGCCGGCGGATTCCCCTTGCTAGCCCCATTCACCGCTGGGTTATGTTGACGAATGGCTGGTGGTGTTCCCGTGCCGGTAAGCAAGTTCCTGGCTGGTGTTGCTCCGGTGACAGGAGCCGCATTCCTAGCTGGTGGTGTTCCTGTGCCGGTGAGCAAGTTCCTGGCCTGTGGCGTTCCGGTGCCAGTAAGCGAGTTCCTGGCTGCTGTTCCAGTGCCAGGAGCCGTGTTCCTGACTGCAGGTGTTCCAGGGCCGGGAGCCATGTTCCTGACTGGTGGTGTTCCAGTGCCGGGAGCCGTGTTCCTGACTGGTGGTGCTCCAGTGCCGGGAGCCGTGTTCCTGACT
>NC_057809.1:581923093-581949056 GCF_018294505.1 Triticum aestivum | reverse complement strand
GACTGGTGGTGTTCCAGTGCCGGTAGCCGTGTTCCTGACTGATGGTGTTCCAGTACCGGGAGCCATGTTCCTGATTGGTGGTGTTCCAGTGCCAGGAGCCGTGTTCCTGACTGGTGGTGTTCCAGTGCCAGGAGCTGTGTTCCTGGCTGGTGTTCCACTGGCAGGAGCCGCATTTTTAGCCGGTGTTCCGGTGGCAGGAGCCGCACTTTTAGCTGGTGTTCCGGTGGCGGGAGCCGCATTCCTGGCTGGTGCTCCAGCGCCGGCAGCCACATTCCTGGCTGGTGTTCCGGTGCCGGCAGCCGCATTCCTGGCCATTGCGCTACTATTTGAGTTCATAGCATGCTGCTTCTGAGCCATAATTTCTTGGCACCTATTTTGTTTGCCTGTGGTGCCTGGACCAGCTGGCTTCCGATATATTGCTTTACTCAGCACACCAGCATTGCCTGTGCCAACAAGGCCACTAGAGGCGACAGTTGATGCAAGCGTCGCCCCATGTGAAGGTAGAGCTTTGGTCTTCTTCATGGTTACTGGTGCTCTAAACACAGGGATGTTTTTCCCAACTGTGGGTAGCTGCTTCTTCTTCTGGCTGGCAGTAGCTCCTTGAGCTCCAGGAGCAATTTTGACACCTTTGCTTTTATCAGAATAATCTGTAGTCAAGCATCCTTGGGCAACAAAGCGATCGAACTCCAGCATGTCAGCATCCTTGGGATCTATCATCTCCTCGGCTTTGGGATCTACCATCTCTGGCTGCCTCACCGTCTCTGGCTGCTTCACCATCTCTGGCTGCCTCACCGTCTCTGTCTGCCTCACCATCTCTGGCTGACTCACCGTCTCTGTCTGCCTCACCATCTCTGGCTGCCTCACTGTCTCTGGCTGCCTCACCATCTCTGGCTGCTTCACTGTCTCTGGCTGCTTCACGTCTTCAGGAAACAAGTCCTCCATCGTGACTACACAAAATGTTGAGTCATCATCAATCTCCATATTGTCGCATGGGCCAGGCACTGGTGTGGTGCTCAATGTTCTATCAGGTTCCAACAAATGTGCACTAGCAGATTGTTCCGGGGGATTAACTCCTGCAACTTCTGGTACAACATTAACTTGCTCGGTTGACTGTGTTATCAAAACCGTAGGAGATTGTGTAGGGGCACTGCAGTTTGGAAGTTCTGGGTGTTGAGCACCGCCAGTCTGTGTTCCAGGCTCACCAGCCATGGTGGAGGCTTTAGAGCTTGTAGAAGTTTTTGAAGACCCTTTTCCTCGAGATCTTATGTGCACAGCTTGCGGGGATTGTGCAGCTTTCAATAAATTGGTGGCGATGCTTGCTGTGGCGATTCGTCCACCGGCAGCAATAGCTGCAGCTTGTATAGAGGAAGGAGCATTTGTAGGATTTGCTTGTGCAGTTTGCTTCTTAGAGCTATTCCGTGACTTGATTGAAGCATTTGACACTTTTGAGGGCGCAGCTTGAGAAGGAACTTGTTGCGCCCGAGGAGGTTGAACCTGCACTTGTGCTGACACAGGCCCAGGGGCTGCACTTGGCACTGGTACTGGCAACGAGAATGATGAAGAGGATGTTGCAGATTTTAACTCAGGTGCCGCAGCACCAAATACTGGAGCAGGATGTTGAGTGCTTTGTTGTGAAGCTCCTGCATGAAAAAGCTTCAATGAGCACCAAAAGGCTAGCACAAGGCACTCCAAAGATGCCAGAATGGATTTACATCTCAGATACGCAACGAAGCTATAGAACAATGTTTGACTTGTTGACACTTCGGTAAAGAAGCATTATTCTAAATGAGAGAGCTGTCTGTACTGACAATTTATAAGATTTTTATAAATACCTGATCTTAATGTAGACAATCCACCAGGCTTCCCCATAGGCATATCAAGAGCCATAAAGAATGCCTTTTGAGTAGCTTTCATATCATATCCCCCGGTGACTGGTTTAGCTTTAGCAGGCTTGGTTGTTGCTTGACGCCTGCTAATTACTGCCCATCTCTGAAAAGAACAGCACACATTACCTAATTACACTACAGAGAAATATGTACACGGAGAGACATGGATATCCCATAAAGCTAATCATTATACTATGCATCAGTTATATGCGAATGAGAACTAAACAAACAGACCAAGTAAGGTTGAGATGGAACTTTATCTAGGCACAGATCACAAGCAAAGCAACATAACTACTGCAGCAAGAGGCACATGTATTTGCCTACTTACCTTAGAATATTTGCAAAGCATGTTACCAAGTTATTACAAGTCGGGAAAACTTAAGGTAAACTGAATGGATGTAAACAATGATGAACTGCAGGACAATAATAGATGCTACTCCCTCCGTCCCAAAATATAAGAACGTTTCTAACACTAGCATAGTGTCAAAAACGTTCTTATATTCTGGGACAGAGGAAGTAGTATGCATTTTACAAGGTGACCATAGAGTTACCTGAGACAATTGACCATAAGTTCTTGTGCTATCGAAGTTATATTTACGCAGAATGTCCAGCCAATTTCCTTCACCACACTTATGTACACCAGCCCTTAACTCTGCATCCTCATCCTTAGTCCATGCTTTAGTCTTCTTTGTCTTTTTATTATGAGGTCCATTCCCATCAAAAGAATCAGGAGATAACCCTGTATGGGGTGCCTGCTTTGAGTTGGAAACTGGACCTGTACCATTTGTTAGACGATGGCTCTGAGCAAGCTGTTTGTCAGATGAAACGCGTGGTATCTTTTCATTTGGAGTGTTTAGCAGAGGAACATCTGAGTTAGCACGATGACTAGAACCTTGCTCGCGTGAAGGTCCATACATCAAGATCTGCAATTTATATGATAGGATCAAGTACATTGTGCATATCTAAGATAACAAGAAATGAAGTGCAAATATGCAACAGAGCAAATAGTACATGGCATGACTGCATTACACTCAACATAGTTAGTAATCAATACGAAATTGCTAATAAAACTAGAGATTTGCCTTTTCCATAAATGATGACTATTTTACGTAAGTGAAATGGAAGCTGACATAAGAACTGTTTTTATAGACTAATATGCCAGTGATAGAAGGATGACATTTTGGGTGTAGAGTGTAGACATGGTCCCCAAATACAACTGTGAGTATACTTGATTTCAATTGCAATAAGAATTAAAAAACTTTCATAACTAAAAGCATTTTTTCAGAAAAAATCTATGATTATTATTTTTATCTGTCTAATTTAATATCCCAAAAGATATTCACTGCCAAAGATTACAAGGTTGACTGTACATATCATGTACTGCCACTCTTTCGTCACTAGAGGGGGCAAACATGATAGCTACCCTTTTCTAACTGGAGGGTGTGAACATTATGACACTTTAATTTTTGTCTTTCTGCATATAAAGGTAGAGATTGAAGTGCACATTCCGGTCCCTGCGGTACCTTAAGGGGGCATTTGGTTCTAAGAAAACCAGATTGAAAGGAATGTGTGAATTACTAGGAATATTACCATGGTAATGAGATAATTGGGAATATGACATTACCCTTAAAGTTTTCCAACGGATACAAAATCGAGTTGTTTTGGTCATTTGGTGCAATATAACCTGTTAATGAGACAATGTATTGTAGATTAATACTGATGTATTTCAAAGACTTGTTTTATTTCTTTATGTCCCTTTCTGACATAGACTTTCAGATTGTCGATTAGTAAGATCTAACTCTTTCTCACAGCAGAGTATTCAAATGGAACTGCTTTTTCGGCTAGTATTTTTTATAACAACACACTTCTTAGACCGAACTACTTATCATTGCAAGGCCGCTAGGTTTGACTTTAGAAAGTTTTATTCGGTTAGGAAGCTGTTCTTTCACTGCTGATGAGGCTGCTTTTAGCATAAATAAGGGCACGCTGTGAAAGAATCTGTATCTTACTAACTTATACAGAATAAAGCCCAAATTAGGGCACAAGGGTTATTATCAATCTTCAACGAAAACTGGAGCTAGTGTTAATAAGAAAGTACAATTTCAACAAAACAAGTAACTGTATGTTTAATTTAACAATGCAAATGCAAGAAGGAATTGGTTGCACACCATGTCAAGGTCACATTGTGAAATAGCAGGACATGATGGATTGAATTGTCCCAAGACCATTAGTTGGATGAGTTTTAATTAGTACATAGGCATGGCATGGATATACAGTATGATTGAAGCCCTAAATGGGATGGACACAAAGCGCTTCACAAGATTAGTACAATTCGATCACTATGTTTGAATCGAACTAATATCTAAAGTCTAGCGTTTTTTAGGACGAGATAGCCACCTGTTTCAAAAGGAATCCATAGGTCCCAAACAACTGGAATCCTATCATAGTAATCTACTCCCTCCGTCCGGGTTTATTAGGCCTAAAGACAACTTCTCTTAGACCAAGACACATAGTAATTTGCTCACATTAATTCTTCCATTTCACTCCCAATGCACTCTCTCACATGCATGCAGCCAATGAAAAAGCACACATGAAGTGTATTAACTTTTCAGCCATGGCACCAACAACAATAGCTTTCAATACAACCAATGAAATGGTTGCATGCATGCACCTTTCCAACGTGGGGCCTTATAAAAGGGGACATGCTTGTGATGCTGAGAGGCCTAATAAACCCAGACGGAGGGAGTAGTCTCTAACAAACATTCCAAGTGGTTATGCCAAATGCAGGAATCTAACCAGATTGCCCCGCGATTTCTACTAATCTTCACAAGATTCCTGCAACCAAACACAGCCTAAAACTGAGTTACCGCGGGTCCTGAGCAGCTCAGCTCACCACATTAAGCTCCCTTTGCAGCAAAACTCCTGCCATGGCAGCATTCTGGCTGTTTGGTTGTGGTCAAAGCACCATGAGTGCCGGTCAGCAACGAGCTGGGTTGCTCCGGACCCGTGAAGACTCACCTAAAATATTATAAGGACCGGAATCTGCACTTTCATATATTTAGGACTAATTTAACAGCACCTCAATACTTTTAGGAGGGCAGATGCACTTTACTCAGTACTGAATATGTCACAGTTACACGCTTACTACATGAAGCTCCTAGTGCACAACAGCATTACTAGGAAGTAAATCCAAGTAGGTCACACCTTGCAACTCCTTTGTATAAGAAGATAACAAAGGATCTATATGGACAAGCCAATAATTATGTAGCATGCATAGCACGACATTGGATACTGATTTGTGGTACAACAGGACACAATGACCTTAAGCAGATGCCAAACAAAACTTTGTGCACATCTCGCACTCGATTCCGGATGTGCTTGATCAAAGAATCAAATAAAAGAAAAAAATATGTAATTACTAAATACACTGATGGTGTTTAAGTTCATATGTCCGGGATTATGGGTTCCTAATGAGCACAGATAAACAAGGCAAAGGGGTGAAACAGAAAATTAGGCTTTTGGCATCCTCAATCGAGAAGGAGCATCTGATAGGCAAATGAAACGTATCGGCTACAGTACAGATAGAAATGCTTCTGACGAAAACAAAATGCGGTACCTTGGCGAACCGTGAGGCCTCAGCTGCGGCTTCGTTGCTCGGCTTAGGAGATGGTTCAATCTCACACTCCAAGTCGCTCTCATCACCCTGCCATGATCAATCAGGGCAACATAAGCACCACAGATACCGTTAGGAAAAGATAAGGCAACAGTAGAACAAACTGAATTTCTTCTATACACCAACCTCTTAATAAGATCTAACAGCTCCTGACACGACACTACTGGCTAGAAGACACAAATTGAAGCTAGCCGAAATTAAACTGACAGGATAATCCATCCAAGAGTACAAACCAGCGGCTGGGGGCTGCCGTCCTCGACGTTCTCGACGAAGTCGTGCCCGTAGGCGATGTAGCGCCAGAGCATCTGGTACTCGCGGGCGGAGGTGATCCCCGTGGCCGTCTTGGCCACCAGCGCCCGCCAGTCGATGCTCCTCCGCTGCGCGTGCTGCGTCACCTCCTGCAGCGCCGTCAGGATCGTCGCCGGCGAGTACCTGCGGGGAGATTCAGCGGCGCGTCAAAACCCTAGCTAGGGCGGGCCGGGGGGAAGCGGCGAGCCGGCGCGAAGGGCGAGGAGAGGGACCGACTTGTGGAGGATGAGGTACAGGTCGTCCTCGGATAACTGTCGCTTCCCCGCCGCCGCCAGCGCCGCCGCCGCCGCCGACGCCATCTCGAAGCTTGTTGACTCGTCGGCGCCTCAGCGGTTGGCCGGGGAAAGACTGCAACAGGATCAGCTCGGCCGTGGTCCGTGGGCCGTTAGATCGGATGGATCGCCCAAGGCTGGCCACGCCGGAGCTCGGGGAGGCTCTGTAAAATTCGCAAAAACCACCCCGATTACTAATAGCTCTATGAGAAAGGCCCCGCCAGCTCTCGTGGCTGACCAAAATCATCCGTCGGAGATCCAACCCCCATTCGTTTTTTTTCTTCTATTTTTCACCCTATATAAAAGTCTGCTTCTATTGTAGTCTTGCACTCTTGCTATTCATCTTTTGTTGCTGTAATTTTCTCTTTATTATTAATATTCTACCATTGTTAAAAAGTTGGTAAGCTTTGCCTCACCTTCCTAGCTTGGAGGTGCCAGCCCAAAAATGGATGTTGACCAAGAGTTGGGTGTTCATTTGGATAGCCACCGATAATTTGGCTCCCAAACTGAATCGAAAAACCCTCCTAGCTGCTTGCGATTGTAATGGCATCCCTAATAAAATTAACCTCATAAACAAACACATAGCTCAAATGAAACTGTAAGTTTGGATTAGTCCATAAATAATTATATTTTTTGTGGTTGTACATAAATCATGAAAACATGGTATAACAATAGCTATAGTCAAGAACACAATCACAGGTCTTCTTGATCAAGGAGGAACCAAAACTATGCAATTCTATAACAAATACAAAAGTTTCATAAGAATCTAACAAAAGAAACCAACATGTAAAAATATAATTAATCATGACACTTGCAGAACTAGAAAGTTCCAAAAAAGAGGATAAGTACTAGGCATGTGTGGCTCTGCCATCATTGACTTCTAGCACCATATTGTCTCCGGTAACGAAATTTTGGATCCGCGGGCATCATTTCTTGAAGAAACTCTTCATTTTTAGGGCCTATTGGAGAAACAATCATTTGACTTTATCGTAAG
Source organism: Triticum aestivum (assembly GCF_018294505.1). Taxonomy (NCBI): domain Eukaryota; kingdom Viridiplantae; phylum Streptophyta; class Magnoliopsida; order Poales; family Poaceae; genus Triticum; species Triticum aestivum. The sequence goes on along the minus strand of NC_057809.1, from coordinate 581,941,922 downwards.
CCTTTTCAATGTCAATCTTGAATACTACTCCACTCATGTTCTTTTGGCACATCTCGTGCACGGTATCATGTGGGATTACTATCCCATCGAGTATATCCCTTCCTTGCACAAACGTCATTTGAGATGGCCAAACAACATGATTAGAAACCGCATTGAGCCTATTAGTAGTAACTTTGGTGAAGATTTTGAAGCTGGAGTTAAGGAGACGAATATGTCTATATTTTTGTATTCGGTCAGCGTCCTCCTTAATCTTCGTGAACAAAACAATCTCTCCAAAATTAAGCGTGAAGAAACCGAATGACTCCATGAGATTGGTCTTAATAACATCACAGAAGTTTTGATAGAACTCTATATGAAAGTCATCAGGGTCTGGAGTTTTTTAGTGTTCCTTTTGGAACACTGTAGCTCTAATCTCCTCTTCAGAAAAAGGGGCCGTGAGGATATCGTTCTCTTTTTGTCGTGATTTGTGGAATATCATCCATTCGTGCCTCATCTAGGGTGCGGTTTCTTTTGTCTGGAGCTCTCAACAGAGATTTGTAGTATCTTGTAATATATCGATTAAGATCCTCCTAGCCTTTGATCCTTCCCTCATCTTGATGGACACTAAAATACATTGTTTCCTGTGCTGCCTGTAGAAGTGCATGCTCTAGCCAATGCAACCAAAAGACCAATCCGATGGAAGAGACTAGGCAACACATTATACGTCAACACTCCCCCTCACGTGTGGCTCTCTCAGGCCTAAATGTGGACCGAAAGTGGGCTGCAATTTAATTGCGTCAGCCGGGTCTTGAACTCAAGACATCTTGGCTCTAATACCATGTAGAAGTGTATGCTCTAGCCAATTTAACCAAAAGACCGATCTGGTGGAAGAGACTAGGCAGCACATTATACGTCAACACTGCCCATTGGCGATCATTTGGAAGTATCGTGTATTGTTATCTCCCTCCAAAAATGAAATCGACATTGAATCTTTGGTACCATTCGATCTCCTCTTGCAATAGATGTGCGATTTTTTCATCAGATTAAATTTTTCATATCAAACTTTTTCTCAAGACAAAGTGTGAGTCGCAGCAATCTTATCAAGGTCGTCGATAATGGTGGCAAGACGTTGCTTCTCTTTTTTGTACATGTCATTGGTGTGTTTCGCCCATCCAAACAGGAATTTCCTTGTAGCCCTTATTTTAAAATCTAATCTCTAAATCAATGAACTACCAACGAAGGGTCTCTCTCATACATTCTTAGTTATGTCTGCAAAGCCCTCCCGTTGTAAAGAAAGGATTGGCGAGCGGAGGTCGGCTAGTAGATTTAGAATCAAGAATGATGTGTGCATGCTCTAAAAGTTCTCGATGCGCTCTAGTGCACACACGGTTACCATAGGAAATTGCAATTCCCATTTGGTATCCATGAGTACCTTATCAAGATTCTCATATGTCGGAAGGAAAAGATTGTGTACTACCGGCTTGACATACTGTCTTCCCTTAAATTCAAACTGTTGATTACAACGTTCAATGAAAAAAGCTAGTAAGTGTCAAAGGGGCCGTCATTTTTCTCTTGTTGGTACCTCACGATATTAAAGCCTCCCCCAAATAAGCATGGGGTGAGGGTTATCCTTTGCTAGGTTAACCAATTCCCATAGAAAGTCAGATTTATTCTCGTCTTGGGAAGGCCCATAGACTGCCAACAGGCTTTGTGTGAAATTGTAGGCTCTATTTCGGAGGTCAGATTTGATTCGAAATTCACCAATAAAAAAGCTAGCAAGTCCATGGTCGTGGTCTGTATTCCAAGTAAGGTTCTTCCCATCCTTCCACGCGGCGGTAGACAATGCCATATGTAGTAGAAACCACCCAACGAATGCTCGAGGACATACTCAAGGATGTCTCGTATGCCAGCCGTGGAAAGCATCATAAAATCCAACCTAAGTTCACACACACAATCACTGACATGTTTATGTCAGCCAAGTCTAAAAGATCTAATGATATGTCAAAACATGCCTTTTGTGTCGAAACCCATGTGGGGTCTGTGACCTTAGTGAAAGAACATGCGGTGCCCCCATGTTTGGTTTTGGTAATTGATGGCAATCACTATGGACTAATGGTTGCCTTGAGTTATATTTGAAGGATTTGTCCATAGGCATTTCTTGAAGTCCATGTGTTGGTTTCAAGGAGTTTATGAGTTGATCAAGGTGCTATTAAGGAATTATTCTAAGATTGGTCATGTGAGTGTTGAGCTTATTGTAAGCATGTCTTGAAAAAGAAGATTGTGTGATCATTCATGTTTACCTTCAAGACATCATCCAAATAAAGAGAGTTGGAAAGATTCAAGGTTGATCAAGACTAAGTCAAGAGTGAATCAAGTTGATCAACTCACAAAGCGTAGAAGATGTACCGAGAGGGATCAAGTGATCCCATGGTATGGTAAGTATTGTCCATTGCTCTTTTGTGTACTAACCCATGGTCTATTGAGAGTTCTATGTGGGGTTAGGTACGTGTTCATGGGCTTGCGTCAAGTGGAAGATATCACTCAACCCATGGAGAGGATGACATCAAGTGGTGATCATCATCAAGATTGTCGTGTGCAAGTTCAAGTGAAGCATCACGAAGAGATCAAGTGCTTGAAGCTTGCCATTCATTGTGGTGTTAATGGACTTTGTGAAGATGTGCCGAAGAGTGGCTCACCCATAGTGGAGTATAGGGAAGCAATCATTTGGTCTTCATCGAGCCAACGCAATCAAGAAAGGTGGTCCAACTTGAGGGAGTCAAGATCGTCTTCATCTAGCTCAAGTGGACCATGTGCAAGTCAAAGGTTTGCCCTTGATAGGTTTTCTATTTTACTGGTCTCACGGTGATAGTTGGGAGACCGGGTTTTAGGTTCGATTGTCGTACTATCAAGGGGGGCTCTCGATGAGTAGCTTGATCGTATCATTCATAGAGAGCTCAAACCATTGCATCCTTGCATCATCTTTATTAGTTCTTGTTTGGTTCTTCTCTTTGTGAGTTTTGGAGCTTATGGTCATCTTGGTGACATGCTCGAGTTCATCGAAAACGGAGTTTACTCGCATCTTCTATGATGTTTTCGATATTGGAGGTTATGCCAGTTCTTCTCGCTTGGAGGTTTCACTCCTCTATTTGTTGGCATACATCCCCTGCCTCTTCTTATTATAACTAGCCGTTGTTTTGATGCTACTCGTCTTCCTCTATCCAACAAGCTTGAGTTTGCTCAATTCGGAGCTCTCATGAAGAAGTTATGGCAGTTTTGGGTTTTCTCCCTGCGGTAGTACCGTGGTCGGTAGCGGTAGTACCGCTCCAGTACCGCTCTACTACTATCGCCTCGATTTTGGGTCCTGCACTTTTCGTGTCGGGTTTAGCAGCAGTTGCACGGCAGTAAGGCACGGTAGTACCGCCTATAAGCGGTAGTACCGCTCCGGTCGAGCGGTAGCACCGCTACTGCATTACTGCCGCCGTACTCTGCTCTGCCCTGCCTCATTTGGTCCTGTGTTCTGCTCCTCCAGCGGTAGTACCGCTAGGGTGAGCGGTAATACCACTTACTACTGCCCCAAGGTTCATGTTTTGTTGCTCCATTTCCCTGCTTCTTCCGCCCGAGCGGTAGTACCGCTCGTGTGCGGGCTGAGCACATAACGGTTGGATTTTTCTCCTCCTATAAAAGAGGGTCTTCTTTCCCAATGAACCTTATCTCTTTAGCTCGTGTTCTTCCCCCATTGTTGATCTTCTTCGAGCTTGCTAACTCTCAATCCCTCCATGGATTCTTGCTAGTTTTTGAGGAAAAAGAGAGAGGAGATCTAGATTCACATTTTCACCAATCACTTTCTCCTCTATGTGAAGGGAACCACTTGGATCTAGATCTTGGAGTTCTTCGTGTTCTCTTCTTCGTTCTTCCTCTCATTTTCCTCCCTAGCATTTGTTGCTTTGGTGGGATTTCGGAGAGAAGGACTTGGGCACTCCGTGTGCCCTTGCCACTGCATTTGGTGCATCGGTTTGAGTTCTTCACGGTGATACGTGGAAGTTACAAGTTGAGAAGCTTATTACTCTTGGGTGCTTAGTATCCTTGAGCTTGTTCCTCTTGGGTGCTTGGGCGCCCTAGACGGTTGAGGTCACCGCGGAGCCATATTCCATTGTGGTGAAGCTTCGTGGTGTCGTTGGGGGCCTCCAATTAAGTTGTGGAGGTAGCCCCAACCTTGGTGGTGTTCGGAGCTCAATCATTATGGTGTAAAGCTCCGGGCAAGCGTTGGGGTCTCCAATTAGTCTGTGAATATTGCCCCGAGCAATTTGTACGGGTTCGGTGACCGCCCCCAAGGATTTCCATTTGTACGGTTTTGGTGACCGCCCTCAAGGGTCCCTTAGTGGAATCACGGTTTCTTGCATTTGTGCGAGGGCGTGAGGAGATTACGATGGCCTTAGTGGCTTCTTGGGGAATATTGTGACTTCACACCGCTCCAAACGAAGATTAGCATCCGCAAGGGTGTGAACTTCGGGATACATCTTCGTCTCCGCGTGCCTCGGTTATCTCTTACCCGAACCCTTTACTTATACACTTTACTTTGTGAGAGCAATATTGTTTCTTGTTATATATCTTGCTATCACATAGTTGTTTATCTTGCTATCATATAATTGTTTATCTTGCTTAGTATAAGTTGTTGGTGCACATAGGTGAGCCTAGCCATTTTAGGTTTTGTGCTTGACAAATTAACCGCTAGATTTATTCCGCATTTGTTCGAGTCTAAATCGTAATTATTTTAAAACGCCTATTCACCCCCCTCTAGGCGACATCCACGATCTTTCACTTAACCTTCTTGTGTAGTTTTTGTTTATTTTTTTTAAGAATGGAACTTAGATTTACATGAAGACATTGTGAAGTTACAAATACATGGACCATGTCTTGCTTCATCGAAACAACCTCCGTGACCTCACCAACTAAATGGGAGAGAAGTGTACCATCATATGGAGTATCCGCCTCCCCTCAATATCGGGGTTACGTGGGGTGCTCAGACATATAGGATAAATCTTTAAACGGTTTATCTCCATATGTTTGAACACCCTGATCGGCAAACCCACAACAACATCATTCTTTCCATAGTGACTCCAACATTGTTTAAGGTAAAAGAAATACGAGAATCCAAAAAGGAAAGAAAAGATTTAGTTGTGGAAGTACATGTCTGGGTGTCCACATAGATGCATCATATAGATAGAACATAATTTTATTATCAAGGGAGCTGGTAAATACATAAATTACAAGCAAACATGAAACAATCACATATGCCTCAAATCCTTGTTAACAATAGAGTAATGACGGAGTACTTGGTCTTCTCCGTGTCTAGGTGCACCTTGACATTGTATGCAAATTTCTTGAAGAGCTCATCGAGGACAGATTCGCCGAAATGGCTTGCAAACAGGGGCTCCATCACTGCCCTCAAGGTCTTGGATACATTTATGCCACTTTGGACACTGTCGTGCACATCATTGCCTTCCGAATTGTCATAAGGATCCCAGTTGGTCTCAAACAGCTTGATATGATTCATGCGAAACTGCTGGCTTTTCTCGACGATTGCTTTGACTTCTTCCATCGATGGGCCGTACAAAGGTAGATTAAAGGAGTCTAGCTTTTCTTTCTCCACGAGGCCCTGTCATTACCAGTATGCTTTAGCGACAAATTTGAGTCCTGAGTTAATTACCAGAAAATGCTATTTTCTATAAGGGCGTTTTATTACTTAAAAAGTTTAAGTATTACACCCGACAAATATGCTATATCCTTGTGTACCTCGTCAACAAGAGATTGCACGGACCATGAAAGCAGCCCATGTAGACGACAGAGACCTCCTCTGTAGGCATCGCCATGTTTTCTCCCCAGAAATGTGAGCATCATCTGTCGGCCTCCAACTAGTTCTTCGTGTCGCAGCCGGAGGAACAACAACATGTCCTTCTCAAACTGCTCTTGATACATTTTCACCACGGAGGGTGGGGTAGTCATCGCAATGTCGATGTTTCCTTCGTTCAGGTACGGACTTTTCTTGCCCTCTAACCCATTGGGAAGCTGCATGTAACGTGTATACCATTTTGGAGAAAAGTATGTTTTTGGTCCCTCAAGTTCCCACAAAGTATAGACTTGGTCCCTAAAGATTTTTTGGTATGTATTTGGTCCCTCAAGTATCAAAACCGGATAAGTTTGGTCCTAAATCAGATTTTGAGCACGTTGACCGGGTTTGACCACCACAAAACCGCCCGATAAACAGTAAATATGAAAATTGACATTATTTTGAGCTGTCAACTTGGCTCCACCACCCCGACAAACAGCTATATATGAAAAGCCCCCACCAGTTCTCTCATGGCTGACCAAAGCCATCCGTCGGAGATCCAACACCCATGTTGTTTTTCTATTTTTCACCCTATAAAAGTCCGCTTCTATTGTAGACTTATTTTTTTCTTTATTATTAAGATTTTACCCCTTTCTGCGGGTGAAGATTTTATACCATTAGAGGGAGTTGGTATTTTACCACACCTTCCTGCTCATCGTACTTATGGTTTTGTTTGCTTTAGAGTCTAGAGGTGCCAGCCAAAAAATTGGCATTGACCGAGCGTTGGTTGTCTGTTTGGATAGACACCAGTAATTTGGCTCCCAATGCTTATTTGGGTTTCCTCTTTCAATACTGGCATGGCAAGGTGTGTTGGCCTAGTCTGGCTATATTTTGACGCGTCGATCATTGGCGGGGCAGACACAAGCAGAATATAAACAATGCCAAAGTGCGACTTATATGCATGTTCATTTTTCTTATAGGCAAGCAATGAAGATTACAAAGGCCAAACTTCTGAAGATTGATCGATCCGCAAGTATGATGAGTAGGAAGGGCAAGCAAAATATCAACTTGAGAGTCTAAACAAGAAGTGAAGATTACAAGGCTAATCTTCACTCAAGTTCTGTTTATGGCAACATTTTGCCATTCTGTAATGTTCAGTTATCTTACAGTTTAAATTAGTTCCCTTTTGCCGCCTACAGATTACAGCTACTTTCAATTCAGAGACCAAAGTCTAAAAGACCTTACTTTCAATTGAGTATGGAAGATCATTTGTGACTGAATAAGCTGAATTTTTTAGTCTGTTTGGCCAACACACCTCCATGATATTAAAGCCTCCACCAAATAAGTAAGGGGTGAGGGTTATCCTTTGCTAGGCTAACCAATTCTCATAGAAAGTCAGATTTATTCTTGTCTTGAGCAGGTCCGTAGACTGTCAACACGCTTTGTGTGGAATTGTAAGCTCTATTTCGGGGGTCAGATTTGATCTGAATTTAACCAATCGAAAAGGTTAACAAGTCCATGGTCGTGGTCTGTATTCCAAGCAAGATTCTTCCAGTCCTTCCACGGTGCAGTAGACAATGCCATGTGTAATAGAAACCACTCGACGGATGCTCGAGGACATACTCAAGGAAGTCTTGTATGCCAGCCATGGAAATCGTCACAAAGTCCAACCTATGTTCATGCACACAATCACCAACATGTTTATGTCAGCCAAGTCTAAAAGATCGATGCTATTTCAAAACATGTTTTTTGTGTCGAAACCCGTGTGGGGTTTGTGACCTTAGCCTTCTTGTGCAGTTTTCTTTTTCTTTTTTCGAAGAATGGAACTTAGATTTACACGAAGACGCTAGCAAGTTACAAATACATGGACCCATATCTTGCTTCATCCAATCCAACCTCCATGATCTCACCAACTAAATGGGAGAGAAGCGTACCATCTTATGCAACATCTGCCTCCTTCTCCTCCTCGATATCGGGGTTAGGTAGGGTGCTCGGACATATAGGATAAACCTTTAAACGGTTTATCTCCATATGTTTGAACACCCCGACTGGCAAACCCACATCAACATCATTCTTTCCATAGTGACTCCAACGTTCTTTAAGGTAAAAGAAATACGAGAATCCAAAAAAAAAGATTTTGTTGTGGAAGTACCTGAGTTGGGTGTCCAAGTAGATGCATCATGTAGATAAAACATAATTTTATTATCAGGGGAGCTAGTAAATACATAAATTGCAAGCACACATGAAACGATCACATAGGCCTCATATTCTTGTTAACGACAGAGTAATGACGGAGTACTTGGTCTTCTCCTTCTTTAGGTGCACCTCGACGTTGTATGCAAATTTCTTGAAGAGCTCGTCGAGGACGGATTCGCCGAAATGGCTTGCAAACAGGGGCTCCATCACTGCCCTCAAGGTCTTGGAGACATTTATGCCACTTTGGACACTGTCACGCACATCATTGCCTTCCGAATCGTCGTAAGGATCCCAGTTGGTCTCGAACAGCTTGATATGATTCATGCGAAACTGCTGGCTTTGATCGACGATTGCTTTGACTTCTTCCATCGATGGGCCGTACAAAGGTAGATTAAAGGAGTCGAGCTTTTCCTTCTCCACGAGGCCCTATAATTACCAGTATGCTTTAGTAACAGTTTAGAGTTTTGAAATATAAATGCCACAAATATACTATATCCTCGCGTACCTCGTCAACAAGTGATTGCACAGACCGTGAAAGTAGCCCGAGTAGACGGCAGAGACCTCCGCTGTAGGCATCACCATGTTTCCTCCCTAGAAATGTGAGCATCATCTGTCCGCCTGCAACTAGTTCTTCATGTCGCAGACGGAGGAGCAACAACATGTCCTTCTCAAACTCCTCTTGGTACATTTTTACCACCGATGGTGGGGTAGTCATCGCAATGTAGATGTTTCCTTTGTTGAGATATGGTCTTTTCTTGCCCTCTAATCCATGGGGAAGCTGTGTATAGCATGTAGCATTTTTTTATAGAGATTCTTATGTAAATTGACATTATTTTGAGCCAGTCAACTTGGCTCCATCAATTGACCAACTTTTGCGTATTATTAAGTGGAGCAATGTAGATGACTAAAGGTAAAAAAAATGCAAGCAGTCCTTTTTCTAGCAGCAAAATATGTGAATAAGCCGTGCGTTTGTTAGTGGTGGTACCCGAGAGCGCCAATGCAGGCAATACGACGAGTGAAAGAGGTGAACACTGCTGCGAGGCAGAAGCCTCCTGTAGTAGGAGCTCGGCAACCCGGCGATGAAGAAAGCAGGTATCTCCTCTCCCTTGCGACGACACATACCACCAATCGAGTTCTTGAATCGTTGAACCGATCGAAAGACGCGGTTGAAGTCATTTCCTGGTAAATCATTGAGAAAGAACTGGAGCTCAGCGGTACGGCCACCGAGCTTCTCAAGATGGTCGGCGACCGCTTTGATCACATTGGAGACGAAGAAGAGCGTGTTCTCGCCTGAAGAGCAGCCCAGGTCAACAATGGTCATTGTTGGATGGGGGAGAGCCGCGTACACTTGTGTCACGGCCTCCTGGAGAGCCGGCTTAGTCTCAACCAAGGCATTTTCCTAAGATAAACGGGAAGGGAAATCTTTATGAGCAATTGCAGCTGAATCCAGCAATCAAATTAGGACTGTGAGAAGATATACAGTATGAGACCTGAAGCCTTGAGTTCTTGGCGTAGCTGTTGTCGTCTTCTCCTTCGGCCATATGGAAGTCATGCTCCATCCTCATGACTGCCACTAAGCAGTAAGCCTGATCGCTGCTTTGCTCCCGATCAGAGGAGGACAGTTGAATATATAGAGGAGGAGCAGGAGTGGTTGCAATTCGAGCATTAATATTGTTTGCATGCATGCGTGCGTGTACGGTCACGAACCTGGCCGCGCGGTCGGTTTTCGGACCAGAGGCTTATTCCATATACGGTAAGTGCTCGTCCACCCATGTAGTACTAAATAATTCCGTTTTGGGTAGGCTGCCTCTCCCCTTTTCCCTTGGGTAGGCAACTTGAGCGTTGTTTGCATAATAGCCGCGGACAGAACGGATGAAAGCGATGCTAGATCACCGCGTTGCGCTCATGGCGCATGCGATGACCGGGTTGCGCCCTATGGCGCATGTGAGAACATCTACATCTAGATGTTTTAAATTCTCCTCAAACGTCTGCGAAAACGCCTGGTTAATGCCCGGATAAGAGCGTGGAATCGGAACTCTCATATCATTTCTATACGTTCAGGCTATCCGTGAACTTTCAGTATTGAGCATAAATATGTAGAAAGGATATGAGGGCTCGCCGACGTGGCCGGTCAGTCCGTCACGGAGGACGCGGCCCACCCGGACCACCTTTTTCTCTTTGTTTATTCTTTATTTTCTTTCTTTCTCTTCTCTTCGATCACCAATCACATGCAAATGATCGGACATATGAGATAGAAAATAAGAAGTGTAGATGTGTGAACAAACAAATAGAGGCTCAAAACAGACACGTCCGGTCACTGATTGGGTGCGTTTGCGAGCATTTATGAGTTAGATTTGTTTTTTTTAGATTATGAGTCAGATTTGCTTTTTTTGAGATTATGAGTCAGATTTGCTAAGTCCGACAATAGATGCTCTGACCTGAAATCACTAATTAAGGAGTACTCGTTGCAAAGAGCACTCCACTTTCCCAGGTCGCGATAAGTGGTGCACATGCAACGCGCCACTTGTCGCAACCTGGGAGTTTTCCCTTTTTTCGTAAATCCGTTTATTCAAAATGTTTTATCTCTTAAACCGTGCGTTCAAATCTCGAACCGTTTTCACCGTTGGATTCCTCGCATCGAGATCTTTAAAACTAGATCCCATGTTGATAGGTTTTGACGAACTTTTTTTTCACGAAAAAACCGGATGAAAAAAACCGAGCGAAAAAACCGGACCGGAAGCATGGTTTTTTTCCCTTTCCGAAAGAGGCACGTTCGTGCCTCTCGCGAAATCACAACCGTGCCTCTCGTGGAAGGAAAAAAACAGAAAACGCGTTTTTTTCGTTTTTGAGAGGCACGGCCGTGACTCTCGCGAAAGCACAACCGTGCCTCTCGCGAAAGCAAAACCGCGACTCTTGCGAAAAAAAAAGAAAACGCGTATTTTTTTTTCCTTTCCGAGAGGCACAGCCGTGACTTTCGCGAAAGCACAACCGTGCCTCTCGCGAAAGCAAAACTGTGACTCTCCCGAAAAAAAAATAAACAAAAAACGCGTTTTGTTTTTCCCTTTCCGAGAGGCACGGCCGTGACTCTCGCGAAAGTACAACCGTGCCTTTCGCGGAAGCAAAACCGTGACTCTCGCGAAAGAAAGAAAAAATAGAAAACGCGTTTTTTTCGTTTTCGAAAGGCACAGCCGTGACTTTTGCTAAAGCACAACTGTGCCTCTCGCGGAAGAAAAACCGTAACTTTCGCGAAAGAAAAAAAAAGAAAACGCATTTTTTCGCGCACAAAATTTTTTTGATCGAAAAGCTAAGAAAGACCGGGGAAAAACCAAAACGTCGAAAACCCCGAAAAAAAACCGTTTAAAAAGCCGAAAACACGTGCGGAAAAATAAAAAAATAAAATCCGAATGGAGCGTCCAGAGCGCGACACGTGGCAAATGGCTGAGAGCACGCCAAGTGGCGCTGATAGTTGCGAGGCTCCCGAAGGAGCGCTCGTTAACTAGTTGCTCCCTGCTCTGACCAGGCCATCTCTTTAACTAGAACGCAACATCATGTCCTAAATCTGTCTTGCTGACAGTGGAATTGGTTTTTTCTAGGCTGACAGTAGAATTGGTTATACACATTCAATGCTAATCCGGTTCAGTGGCCCTTCTCATTTCTCAGCTCAATATCATTTAGGATTTCATGGTGTGGCCTTGCAACAGGAGCACCTTTAGTGGCGAATTGCCACCAAAATGCGCATTGGCCCATGACTCACAAAGCTCCCACTCGCTCGCTCCTTTGCTGCTGGCTCATCTGGAAAAAACGGCTATCTGTTTTTTGTTAGTTTTGAAAAGGTTGTAAAAGAACACAGATTTTAAAAATGTTCATGGATTTTGAAATTTGTTCATGAATTGTAAAACATATTCACAATTTCAAAAATCTTCCAGCGTTTTGGAAATGTTCTTGAAATAAAACATATTGGCATTTTTTCTAAAACATGGCTTTGAAAATGGTCACAATTTTAAAAACTGTATGCAAATTTTAAAAATGTTCATGAATTTAAAAAAAATCACAAATTTGAAATACGTTTACTAATTTGAAATATGTTCACAAACTTTATAAAATGTTCATTCATTTAAAACATATAAAAGGAGAAAGAAAATATTGAAGATGGAAATATAAAAAATGAAAGAAGGAAAAAGTAAACTGAAAATGAAAAAAATAATAAAATAGAAAAGAAACCTGATAACCTTTTTTTGTGAATCAATAACCTAGGAGAGAAAACACATCTATATCTATATCTATACCAACATAAAAAGACACAAAGGGGCAGATCCAATTAATCTCCACCATCAAATCATATCAATCCAACGACCTAGATTGCTTCAATATCGAGCGCTCAACACGTTTAGCATGCAGTTAATTTCATGCCAAATATAGTGATAATCACATAATAACACGCAAATAATATCCTATTTAATATCCGCATGCACTTAATATATTTCCAAATTAACGTGTATTAATCTAAACTATTCATACACAAAACGTGCATTGCACGTACACATTGGCTAGTAAATGAAAAGAAGAAGAAAATGGTCGGAACCTTCTCAAAACCAGGTGGAACCTTCCCCAAACCGGGAAACAACACCACAAGGGCCGAGAGGTGTGCATACATGGGCCGGCCCATTACCTAAAGAACACTGCAATGAGTGTGTGTGTTGTATGATTTACTAAGTATCCCTGCAATGAGTGTGTGTTTTGTATGATTTATTGCAATGTGTGTTTTGCCTAAAAAAACTAAGTATCCCAAACATTGTGAAGTTAGAGTAATAAAGCGTTGAGATTCCTAAAAAAACTAAGTAGTAAGTTTCACTAAAAAAAGATAAGTTTCGCTAAAAAAAACTAAGTAGTTAGTATGTCCCACCCCTAAAAAACTAAGTATGTCCCAAAATGAGCGGGAAATAGGATTTTTCATGTTGTGCTAACATTGATAATATTCTTAACTCTCCTTTTGCGGTTCACTAAAAAAACTGTTTTTTGAAGTCATGCATTAGTAGAAAAAGGGTCAAATGTGAAGCATATTAGTGTCGGTTTGAATTTGAGCCGTCACTAATGTGACCATTAGTGCCGGTTCCAACGGCTAGGCGGGCGGGCATCATTAGTACCGGTTCGTGGGTAACCTTTAGTACCGGTTCATGCCACGAACCGGTACTAATGAGGCTGTGTCAGGCTATGGTCAGTCTGGGGCCCCCACGAAGACTTTTAGTACCGGTTCATGCCATGAACCGGTACTAGAGTTTCTTTGTAAGCTAATTTTTAGTCCCACCTCGCCAAGAGAGAGGCAGTATGAGCGGTTTATAAGTCGTGAGTGCACAGACAATGATGAAGAGTTGCAATGCTCACCTACATGTTGATTAGCTTCAAGCCTTGCGGAATAGCATAGATTGCACTGAGCTATGTGCCGTGGTTCTAAGCCTGACAGTAGAGTGGGGGGTAGGTATGGAGAGGCAAGGTCCTAGCTATGGAGAGGTTGTAAGCACAAAGGATGTACGAGTTCAGGCCCTTCTCGGAAGAAGTAACAGCCCTACGTCTCGGAGCCCGGAGGCGGTCGAGTGGATTATGAATGTCTGGATTACAAGGTGCCGAACCCTTCTGCCTGTGGAGGGGGGTGGCTTATATAGAGTGCGCCAGGACCCCAGCCAGCCCACGTAGGAGAGGATTTAAGGTGAGTTAAGTCTGGGGCGTTACTGGTAACGCCCCACATAAAGGCCTTTATTATCATAAAGTCTACTTGATTACAGGCCGTTGCAGTGCAGAGTGCCTCTTGACCTCCTGGTGGTCGAGTGAGTCCTCGTGGTCGAGTCCTTCAGGCCAGTCGAGTGAATCCTCGTTGGTCGACTGGAAGGCGACCTCTTCTAAGGATGTCCTAGGGTAAGTTACTTGGAACAGGTCCATGACCCTACCCTAGGTACATAACCCCATCATTAGCCCCCGAATGGATTGAGGCTTCGAGTGAAGAAGGAGTTGATGTCGTTTCCGATTAACCTTTGCGCTCTAGTTGTGCGCTGTTCTGGATCAAAGAATCTCTTCGTTGACAGGGAGCAATTTGCCTTCGGTCGACTCGATCCATTCTATTTTTGCGTCGAGTGATCTTTCGAGCTTCGACGATCTCCGAGCGACGGATCGCCGGAAACACCGCGTCTGACAGACTGATTTGCCGCTCGCGGATTCCGCGGGATGCGAAATTTGAGGGCGCGCGCGAAGCGGGGCAGACCGCGGCGTTCGGATGGAACGGGGCATAGACGCCTCGATCTCCGCGCCGCCTTTTTCGCCACGTATCCAGTCTCCATAACTGCTCCCAGATATGATTAGATCGACCGGGCCCACATGTCAGCCACTCGGAAGGGACCTTATAAATGCGCCCGGCGAGGATTTCTGTGCTGCGCCTCAGCATTCTCCCTCTCTCCCTCTGCTCCCTTCCTCCCTGCTCAGCGTGCTCGCTCTCGCCCCCGCACCACTTCCCTTCGCGCATCTCACCGGCGACCATGGCCAAGGAGAAGACGGCAGCGCTGGAGCGTGCAAAGAAGGCGTCGACATCGGAGAAGGCGAAGGGGAGATCCACCAGCCGCAGAGGGTCCTCGTCCAGATCCCGCCTGCCGAAAGGCTGGGTCCAAGGAGACTGGATCCAGTCGACCATCACGGAGAAGGACCTCCTCGACATGGCCAACGAGGGCTTGATCCCTCACGGAGCTGCGAGGTTGCCGGGGAAGGAGTGGCAGCCACAGCCAGAAGAGGGTGAGTGTGTGCTTTTGGCCACTCATGTTGATCGTGGGTTTTCCTTGCCGCCAAGCATTTTCTTCCGTGGCTTCTTGAATTTCTTTGGAGCGCAGCTCCACCACTTTACCCCAAACTCCATTGCCTATCTTGCTGCATTCGTGTCCATGTGTGAGGGTTTCTTGGGCTGTCGACCGCACTGGGGTTTGTTCAAATGTATCTTCACGTGTCGCTCTCAGACCGTGAAGAAGGCGAGCCCAGGTGATGAGAAAACCCGAGTTGTCCAAATGTGTGGGGGCCTGGGGATTCAGGTGAGGAATAATAGCACCTTCCCGCCCATGACCTTTCCCGAGTCCGTCAGAGGCTGGCAGTCGACTTGGTTCTACTGCCAGGTCCAGTCGACGCCAGGGCAGTCGAGTGGACTCCCTCCGTTTACCATGGACCGAGTGAACAAGCCCTCCCCTCTGAAACTGATTCCGGAGGAGAAAGCCGACGTGAAGATGTTGATGGAGCGCGTGGTGCAGCTGGTTCGGGAGGGGGTGACGGGCATGGATCTTCTGGAGGTCTTCCTCAGGCGTCGCATCCAACCCCTTCAATTCCGGAGCCACTGCATGTGGTTGTACTGTGGGACCGAAGACGAGACTAGAGTCCATCCAGAAGAAGTCGACGACGTCACTCTGGAAAGATGGATGGTAGCCGTTACCGGAAACAAGGACAACCCGCGCGGAGCCAGAAGGATTCCTCCACTCGACCACAACAGCGACCCAAACAAGGTACACTTGCTCTGCTCTCCACTGCGCCCTTGTCGTATTCATTTCTGTTAACCCTGCCGACTGGTCGACTGATCCTTGTTTGGGCATCTGTTAGGCCCTCGCCGAGCTGTACTCGATGCCCAATGGGGCACAAGCTTCGACTGAGGAAGGCGAGGCGAGCGGGGGCGAGGCGAGCGGGGGCGAGAGCCAGGAAGAGGAGGAATGGGACTCGGATGCTGCAGAGGATGATGACGACGATGATGATGATGAAGGTGATGAAGATGACATCGAGGAAGAGGAAGAAGAGGAGGAGGAGGTCGTTCCACCGCGCTCAGAAAGGCGGTCGAAGCTTGTCCACGACCCTTCGACCGAACGTGGTAAGGGGGTTGCGACCGCCACTCAGTCGACCAAGCGCCCTCGGACCACCTCTCCGGCGCCGACTGAAAAGGCGCCGAAGCAGCCCAGGGCGGCCTCATCGAAGCCGACCAAGCTCCTGCCGAAGATGAAGGTGTCCATCCCCACCATATCAGGGTAATTGTGTTGCTCATATTTTCTTATTCTGTGCGAACTTTATTTCTGGTCGACGCTGAAGTTAGTCGACTGATCCTTTGGAGTTGCAGTGCTGCTACTTCTGAGACCTCGGCCCGGGCCGATGACCACGAGATGGAGGATGCGGCAACTTCGAACCCAGGTACTGTATTCTTAACACTGTTTTTAGTCGACTGACTCGCGACCTCTGATCCTGATTCTTCTTCGCAGCTCCGCCCCATACTGTTATCAATCTTCCTGACGACGACGAAGATGAAGAACCACTGGCACGCAGGAAGAGTCGGAAAATGCCCGCCAGTAAGGTGCCTCAGGATGTGACGGCGCCTGAGACTCTGATTGTGGAGGAAGAGAACACCACTCGACACACGGTGTCCTTCGCAAATCCATTGACGAGTGCTCAGCAGCCCTCCCTCTTCACGACTCATCACGTCCCAGAGGACCAAGCTGGTGCAGCGAAGGAGGCAATACGCCAGGCGGGACTCATGATGGAGCAGCTGAAGACCATCCGGGACGCGAGCCAGGCAGCTTATGACGCCAGCTCTGCCCTCCAAAGCAATGTCCAGGTCAGTCGACTGCTGTTTGTTCTGTTGGATATGCTACCAAAAACTTTTCTTTTCCGGGATTTATAGTAATCACCCACTGGGTGTGTCGAATAAACTCCGTGTTAGCGGGGGCACGCTGAGTGCACCCGCTGGGTGTAGTCCCCAAGGCTAAGGTCGACTGCTGGCAGTCGGCCTTAGGCTTTATGATGTCAATCTTTCTGTCAGTCGACTGGTCGACTGGATTTCACAAACCGGTGGGGGCACGCTGAGTGCATCCACTGGGTGTAGTCCCCAAGGCTAAGGTCGACTGCTGGCAGTCGGCCTTAGGCTTTATAATGTAAATCTTTCTAACAGTCGACTGGTCGACTGGATTTCACAAACCGGTGGGGGCACGCTGAGTGCACCCACTGGGTGTAGTCCCCGAGACTGTGGTCGACTGCTTGCAGTTGATCACAGTCTTAGAGAATGCATCTCGCACACTTTTTTTTTGAGGTCGACTGGTCGACTTTGTCTTCAACAGGATTAGTGGGGGCACGCTGAGTGCACCCACTGGGTGTAGTCCCCGAGACTACGGTCGAATGCTTGTATTCGGCTGTAGTCTTAGAAACGTGTGTTTTTCCCTTTTCACTCGGAAGTGAATTATTTTTGACATTTAGTCGATTGGTTCTTCGCAGAACTCTTGTGATCTTGTGGCTCGCTACTCAGAGCTGGAACAGAAGCATACTCAAGTCGAGCTGA
This sequence comes from Triticum aestivum, assembly GCF_018294505.1. Classification (NCBI taxonomy): domain Eukaryota; kingdom Viridiplantae; phylum Streptophyta; class Magnoliopsida; order Poales; family Poaceae; genus Triticum; species Triticum aestivum. The sequence continues at coordinate 581,924,586 of NC_057809.1, read as the reverse complement.
GCTTGAAGCTGGTTCAGGAGAAGCTGACAAAGGCAAAGGAGGAGACTGAAGGTATGTTTGGTGAGACCCTGACGACTGCTTTTCCCCTTGCTTGTTTCAGCATCTGATCTTGCTGTGACTTGCAGGTAAGGTAAGGGAGGCCCAGCAGAAGAAAGACCTTGAGCTAGCTGAGAAGATCAAGCTTGCTGACGAGAAGTTAGCTTCAGTCACCAAGCTCGAACAAGACAATACCAATCTGAAAACTGCTCTTGGGATTGCCAACAAGGAAGTCAGTCGACTGAGAACTGACAAAGCTGCCTTGACCGACCAAGTCAGCAAATTGACTGAGAAGAAAACTGAACTGGAGGCCTTCCTGAGTGGCCTTGCCAAGAAGCTGTTTCTTATGCTTGAAGGTAAACCTCCATGTTTGGCAAATATTTCCAATTGTGGCTTTTTCCATTCGACTATCCCCTTGACTTAGTGGTCACCCTTGCAGAATTTTGTCAAAACTTTGAAGAGGAAACCAGCCGACTGGAGCCAAACCTTGACCCCGTCAATTCTCCGGTGAACGACGAAGTTGCCATGGATGTTTTCCGACTGGAGTCTCGTGTTGCAGCTGTCGTGGACTATCTCGCAAGGCTGAAGGCCGCCACATCTCGCATCGACTCGACGCTCTGGCCTGAGGAGACACTTCAGAATGACCTTGAGTCGCTGATGGCCCGCTTGAACACGATCCCTGGTCGAGTGCAGGAGTGGAAGAAGTCCTCGGCTCGGTGTGGTGCAGATGTCGCTCTGTGTCTGGCCCGAGTCCACTGCAAAGATGCACGAGAGGAGAAGCTGGCGGCCCTTCGGGTGGCCAATACCAAGAAGCATGACTTCAGGTCCTTTATGGAGACTTTCCTTGCAGCTACCACTCGGATCGCCGACGGAATTGACCTTGATGAATTTGTTGCACCTTCCAGCCCTCCACAGGAGGGGTAAAAAACTTCTTCTGGCTCGACTCTTTAAATTTGCCTCGGTATGCCGAGTGGAATTGTAACCGACAAACTTTAACAGGCTTGACGCCTGAGCACTTTCGGTTCCTTTAGATATCGATTCAAACTTGAATTTGGCGCTTGAATATGATTGCCTTCGGCTCAAAATGTCTTTTGCAGGTTCAAAGCAAGGTGCCTGTGCTTAGGCGAGCGCTTGGACTGCAGCTAAGCCTCCGAGTGAGAGGGTCGCTCTTCACTCGGTAGGATTTTTGTAACTTAGGCGAGCGCAGGGCTGCAGCTAAGCCCCCGAGTGAGAGGGTTGCTCTCCACTCGGTAAGATTTTTATAACTTAGGCGAGCACGAGGCTGCAGCTAAGCCTCCGAGTGGAAGGCTGGCTTACCACTCGGTAGGATTTTGATAACCTAGGCGAGCACGAGGCTGCAGCTAAGCCTCCGAGTGAGAGGATCGCTCTTCACTCGGTAGGATTTTCACAACTTAGGCGAGTGCTTGGACTGCAGCTAAGCCCCCGAGTGAGAGGGT
>NC_057809.1:581919763-581921755 GCF_018294505.1 Triticum aestivum | reverse complement strand
ATAAACTTAGGCGAGTCCTTGGACTGCAGCTAAGCCTCCGAGTGAGAGGATCGCTCTTCACTCGGTAGGATTTTCACAACTTAGGCGAGTGCTTGGACTGCAGCTAAGCCCCCGAGTGAGAGGGTTGCTCTTCACTCGGTAGGATTTTTATAACTTAGGCGAGCACGAGGCCGCAGCTAAGCCTCCGAGTGGAAGGCTGGCTTACCACTCGGTAGGATTTTCACAACTTAGGCGAGTGCTTGGACTGCAGCTAAGCCCCCGAGTGGAAGGCTGGCTTACCACTCGGTAGGATTTTGATAAACTTAGGCGAAACGGATTCGCAGCTAAGCCTCCGAGTGAGAGTCTGGCTCACCCTTTCTTCCTCTAAAAGGTCGACTGCGTCCTGACGCGCTTGTTCAGCTTCTGCTTCGTTGTAGATTTCGACTCGAGGAGCATTGTGGAGAAGATCACTCGGCAAGACTGCTTCGGCTCCATAGACCAAGAAGAATGGAGTTCTTCCGGTCGACCGATTGGGCGTGGTCCGCAGTCCCCAGAGTACAGATGATAGTTCGTCGACCCAAGCTCCAGCCGCGTGTTTGAGATCACGCATCAGTCGAGGCTTCAGTCCCTTGAGAATCAGTCCATTAGCTCGCTCTGCTTGTCCATTCGACTGCGGATGGGCGACTGATGCGTAGTCGACCCGTGTGCCTTGGGAGTTGCAGAAGGTTCTGAATTCCTCTGAGTCAAAGTTCGACCCGTTATCCGTAATGATGCTGTGCGGGACTCCATATCTGAATATTAGTTCCCTGATGAAGCTAACAGCAGTACCGGTGTCGAGGCTCTTGATTGGTTTAGCCTCGATCCACTTGGTGAACTTGTCGACTGCCACCAGTACATGCGTGAAGCCACTTCGTCCTGTTCTCAAAGGGCCGACCATGTCCAACCCCCAAACTGCAAAAGGCCAGACGAGCGGGATGGTCTTCAAAGCTGACGCAGGCTTGTGCGACATATTCGAGTAGAACTGACATCCCTCGCACTTATCCACTATCTCTTTTGCCATCTCATTCGCCTTGGGCCAGTAAAATCCGGCTCGGTATGCTTTGGCCACGATGGTCCGAGAGGACGCATGATGACCACAGGTCCCCGAATGAATATCATTGAGGATGAGTCGACCTTCTTCTGGTGTTATGCACTTCTGACTGACTCCAGTCGCGCTTTCTCTGTATAATTGTCCTTTGATTACGGTAAAGGCCTTAGATCGACGGACGATCTGTCGAGCCTCTTCCTCATCCCCCGGAAGCTCTTTCCTCAAGATATAAGCGACATACGGAATCGTCCAGTCGGGAATGACCACCAAAACCTCCATGATCAAGTCGACCACCGCTGGGACTTCAACTTCAGTCGGATCTGTGGCGCTCTTGGGCTGTGGAGTTTCTTCGGTGAAAGGATCTTCTTTGACTGACGGAGTGTGTATATGCTCCAAGAACACACCACTCGGAATGGCTTCTCTCTTGGAACCTATCTTTGCTAGATGATCAGCTGCTTGATTTTTCAGTCGGGGTATATGATGGAGCTCCAACCCCTCGAACTTCTTCTCCAGCTTCCTTACTGCACTGCAGTATCCAGTCATGGCTGGGCTTCTCACGTCCCACTCTTTCATCACCTGATTGACCACTAAATCCGAGTCGCCATAGACCATTAGGCGACGGACGCCGAGTGAAATGGCCATGCGCAACCCATATAGGAGGGCCTCATATTCTGCCTCATTGTTGGAGGAATCAAAGTGAATCTGGAGCACATATCTGAGCTTATCTCCTCTGGGGGAAACCAGGACGACCCCAGCACCGGAACCATTCAACATCTTAGAGCCATCGAAAAACATGGTCCAATGCTCCGAGTGAACTTCAGTCGGCTGCTGCTGTTCGATCCACTCGGCGAGGAAATCTGCTATTGCTTGGGACTTAATGGCTTTCTTTGCCTCAAACTTGATATCAAGGGGAAGAAGTTCAATCG
>NC_057809.1:581919222-581919753 GCF_018294505.1 Triticum aestivum | reverse complement strand
GATAACTTAGGCGAGCACGAGGTCGCAGCTAAGCCTCCGAGTGGAAGGCTGGCTTACCACTCGGTAGGATTTTCACAACTTAGGCGAGTGCTTGGACTGCAGCTAAGCCCCCGAGTGGAAGGCTGGCTTACCACTCGGTAGGATTTTGATAAACTTAGGCAAGCACGAAGCTGCAGCTAAGCCCCCGAGTGAGAGGATTGCTCTTCACTCGGTAGGATTTTTATAACTTAGGCGAGCACGAGGTCGCAGCTAAGCCTCCGAGTGGAAGGCTGGCTTACCACTCGGTAGGATTTTCACAACTTAGGCGAGTGCTTGGACTGCAGCTAAGCTCCCGAGTGGAAGGCTGGCTTACCACTCGGTAGGATTTTGCTAAACTTAGGCGAGTCCTTGGACTGCAGCTAAGCCCCCGAGTGAGAGGATTGCTCTTCACTCGGTAGGATTTTTATAACTTAGGCGAGCACGAGGTCGCAGCTAAGCCTCCGAGTGGAAGGCTGGCTTACCACTCGGTAGGATTTTGCTAAACTTAGGCGA
>NC_057809.1:581916076-581919212 GCF_018294505.1 Triticum aestivum | reverse complement strand
ACTCAGTTCTCTGTTCTTGACGCCGTCTTTGAAGGCGCATACTGCCTGATGATCAGAGACATTTTCCACAGTGTGGTGCAAAGTGATCCACCTCTGAATATACTCTCTGAGAGTCTCATTGGTTTTCTGCACGCAGACTTGCAACTCTGTCAATCCCGCTGGTCGCTTGCAAGTCCCTTCGAACGTTCTGACGAACACTCGGGACAGATCTTCCCAAGTGTAAATGCTGCTAGGAGGTAATTGAGTCAACCATGCCCTGGCAGAACCTTCCAACATGAGGGGCAAATGCTTCATGGCCACCTCGTCGTTCCCACCACCGATCTGAACTGCCACTCGGTAGTCTTCAAGCCAAGTTTCAGGCTTAGACTCACCAGTGAACTTGCTGACTCCTGTTGCCAACCTGAAATTGGGGGGGATAACAGCGGCTCTGATAGCTCTGCTAAAACATTCAGGACCAGAAACATGTACTCGACTGCTCGTGGGTACATCTCTGTCGAGTGCGCCTCGATGGGCTCTGTTCCGGTCGACCAGCCCTTGCACGATAATGGATCGCGCGTCGAAGCCTGGTTCTCTGGGGTCAACTGGAACCCTACGCCCTGTACTGTACTGACGCCTATCATCTGGCTGCCGAGGAGCGTAAGACCCACCCCTCGGAGAAGAATAGGGCACTCGACGCCTATCATCTCGGTCGAGTCTGTCGCCATATTGATCTCGCCGATTCTCACGCCCTTCGCGCCGCGGAGGCGATCTGGGGCTGTGAGCCGACTGAACCGTATTCACAGTGACAGATCGACTGTGAATTCTGTTGCACGACTGAGACACGGCTGAATTCTGATCTCCTGCTGCCCGGAGCAAATCCCTGATCTGCAGCAAACCTCTGCCAGCTTCCGACTGCGAAGGCTGAATGGACTCTGCTATACGGGTCGCAGCTGCTAAATTCTGAATTGGGGTTCGATATACCTGAGTCGGCGGGAAGAGTTGACGTCGACTGGTGTCGGGAACTCGTTGCCGCGCGCGCTCGTCGAGTGCTCGCTGAAGGTTCTCCAGTCGAGTGCGCTCGGCCAAATTGGCCAGACGCGCCTCCTCCAAGGCACGAGCCTCGGGGGTTTCTCCTGCGATGGGAATACGCAGGGGATCCTCGTTCCTGCGGCGAAGCTCTTCTCTTTGCAGAGAGTCGAGTGGCTCGGGCTGGTACTCTTCGTAGCCTCGTGCAGGGTCGCCGCCGTCGCCTGCTCCACCACCACGGGCGAAGCCAGGAGGACTGTGGGGCCCGTCGACCATCAAGATTTCCGCCGCTGGATCACTGCTTCCGCACTCGGATGCAGTCTCTCCGGAGCCAGTCGACTGATCGAACAAGCCGTAGAGAGATTCGTTGGGCTCGATTGCCGCAACTTGTGTAGTGGCCGACTGGCGAGCCACCGCGTGACTCACCCATCGCTGAAGCCTCGACCGGCCTGAGCGCTTGCGCTGGCGGGAGACCGGGAGGGTGGAAGATGGAGGAGCCGACCGATACTGGGTCGATGGTTGCCGCAGCAGAACGCCGCGGACACATGCGCGAAAATGCATCGCACCGCGGACGGGGAGCGCATCTACGTCGAGTGGAACCTCCTGGAGCCATGCGGAGTCGTCGGCGATGAAGGTGAGAGTGCCGAGACGGATCTCTTGACCCTCGACCAAAACTCCAGCAGACACCATGATGAAAGTACTCGGAAGAATCGCAACTTCTCCACAAAATCGCTAAAACGCCTGCCCCACGGTGGGCGCCAACTGTCGTGGTTCTAAGCCTGACAGTAGAGTGGGGGGTAGGTATGGAGAGGCAAGGTCCTAGCTATGGAGAGGTTGTAAGTACAAAGGATGTACGAGTTCAGGCCCTTCTCGGAAGAAGTAACAGCCCTACGTCTCGGAGCCCGGAGGCGGTCGAGTGGATTATGAATGTCTGGATTACAAGGTGCCGAACCCTTCTGCCTGTGGAGGGGGGTGGCTTATATAGAGTGCGCCAGGACCCCAGCCAGCCCACGTAGGAGAGGATTTAAGGTGAGTTAAGTCTGGGGCGTTACTGGTAACGCCCCACATAAAGGCCTTTATTATCATAAAGTCTACTTGATTACAGGCCGTTGCAGTGCAGAGTGCCTCTTGACCTCCTGGTGGTCGAGTGAGTCCTCGTGGTCGAGTCCTTCAGGCCAGTCGAGTGAATCCTCGTTGGTCGACTGGAAGACGACCTCTTCTAAGGATGTCCTAAGGTAAGTTACTTGGAACAGGTCCATGACCCTACCCTAGGTACATAACCCCATCACTATGTGCAGTGCAGTGTACACTATACCGAATGGCTTGAAGCAAATTAACCAGCATTGCACCACATTTTTATTTTAATAACTTATTTGAACTCCGGACTTCTTTTGTGTTCAGTATGCAGCATTCAAAGCGACGTCATCAATTTTCAACATGTTCTGACATCATTTGTTGTTTTTCGGTCATTTACCTAATTGTTCAGTATGCAGCATTCAATTTCCAGAAGAAAAGAAATAATGCAGAAAATAAAAAAACTATACAAAAAATTACTCAAAAATAAATAGAATAAAATAAATAATGCAGAAAAGAAAAAACTATATAAAAACTACTTAAAAATAAATAGAAGAAAAATAAATAATGCAGAAAAGAAAAAACTATATAAAAATTTGTTGACGCGCTGTCCAGTGGGCCTGCCAGATCTAGGGTGTGCAAATGCAGGCCCAGAAGGGCCAGCAGGCTCACAGGGCAGCGCGCCCTAGTCAATTAGGCCCAGAAGCCTGCTATATAAAGAAGCTCGAAGGAGCAGCCGCGGCTGGGTTTATAAACTAATGCGGCTGCCCTTCGCTCGGCGAGGTGGGACTAAACATTGTGCAAGGCAGCGCACGACCTTTAGTACCGGTCCGTTTCCCGCCCCTTGGCCTGGCGAAAATTGGCCTTTAGTACCGGTTGGTGGCTCCAAACGGCACTAAATACCCCTCCTATATATATGGAACCTACGAAAAAAATCAGTTCATCGACCACCAGTAGTTCTTCTCGATCCAAACTTCTTCGTCGCGCGCCCGTCGCCCCATCGCGCGCCGCCTCGTCGCCCCCGCCGCCCGTCGCCGTCACCGCCCGACCCGTCGCC
>NC_057809.1:581908999-581915694 GCF_018294505.1 Triticum aestivum | reverse complement strand
TATTAGATGAATTAGTTCAATTAATTAGTTGAACTAGTTAGTTGAATTAGTTTAATTAATTAGGTATATTCTTCGTAAGTGCTTAGTTGAACTAGTTGAATTAACAGAATTTGTTGAATTAATAGAACTAATAAGTGTTTAATGTTTCACCTATGAACATAGGAATGTCGTCTGACGACGAACACGATTTCATTATGTGTGAATACTGCAAAGACCAGCGCGGCCTGTGCGGCCAAAATTTTCTAGTTGATGATAGACGCTTCAGCATCAAGCTGGATGAGAACTTCTAAGTGGATACAGTAAGTCACAACGACAAGTCTTTTTTCGTAATTAAGCATGACTTATGCTTCATTTTGCTTCACCTTTTAATTTTAATTTTTCACTATTCTACTAGCGTATCCCTGCCATGCAAGATTTTTTGTCTTGGATAAGATAGATTTCAGTCCTAATGAAACTATGGAGGTAAAAAGAGTTTATTTGAAGACCGAGCATGGTTATACCTTCAACGTCAAATTATACAATGCAGACACATACACCTATTTTGAATGCAAAACTTGGCAAGCACTATGCAAGGCTTATGCATTTAAGCCTGATATGGTTATCACCTTTGATATTCGTCCGGAAGATGATATTGAAGGTAATAGAGACATCTGGGTCGATGTGCAGACGCCTCCAATTCTACCATTATGTAAGTTTCTCAACCATATTTATGTCTTCGATATGAGATTATTTGAACCAGTTGAATAATTAATAGATCTCAATTAATATTGACAGCTTACTTCCAGTCAAGCAAACATGTCCGGCGCTCGGTAGACAGGACCATCCACTGTCTCGGGGCTGAACTAAACTGCGAGGAGACAAGTCATTATGTTTCTTGGCTTGAGGATCTTGATGCTGTCAAGACAAATTTCTTTTCTGCACTTAGAAATGTTAGTACTCAAAACGTGCGACCAATAGTGTTCGTACTGAACTACGGTCACATATATTTAGGAAAGATGGTAAGATTTCTACTATTTCTTCTCAGTGCATCTTTTGCATACATTATTTTTTAAGCTAAACTTCATTGCTAAGTATGTTACTATACGATGTTCTTCAACAGGGACTCCCGATGAATGTTGTGCCTGATTGGATCGAGACTAAAGGTACCATGAATATTGTTAGCTTACGGCCAAGATATCCTACAATGCACTTTAGTGCATTCAGGATTTCTAATAGCGAGGAATGCTTAATAGTAAAAGACTGGAGCAAAATTATGAACGATCACAGAGAAGTACTAGGGGCAGCAATCAGAAGCGCAACCCACGATTAGGAGACAGATTCATCTGCATGCTCCAATATGATGAATCAGCAAAGCTATACATGTTCTATGCTATTTTACCTGAGAGAGAGCAGCAGGAGTGATTAATTAGCTAGTTCATGCTCTTAGTACTTGTACTCTTATGTCCGTGTTCTTCGTCCTGAACTTAATCTCAAACAGTGATTTGCTTTTGTGGTGTTATGAACGATTATAATATCATTACCATGTTGAACTCGATGATATCTTTGCTATGAAAACCGTTGGTGATGATATATATGATGCAAGAGTTTCTATATTAATTAATATGATGATGATGAGTTATTATATCATTTATGAAAGAAATTGCATATTAGTTTCAACTGGATGGATTCTAGCTAAGTGATCAAGTATATATATGTCATATCCATATTACCTCGATCACTTAAGTAGGTGATCAAGTATATATAATATGGATATGACATATACTTGATGACTCAGCTAGGATCCACACACATCCAGTCAAACTAATCACCTAATGATTTAACAACTCATTATAATGTAAAACAATCACTAAATTAAATTGAAAATACATAATTAAAGTAAAAAAAACCAAAACACACCAAAACATTTAGTACCGTTGGTGTTACCAACCGGTACTAATGTCCTACGCGCCCACGGAGCTGGCTCGTGCCACGTGTTTGCCCTTTAGTCCCGGTTCGTGCTGAACCGGTACTAAAGGGGGGGGCCTTTAGTGCCCACAATTTAGTGCTGGTTACCGAACCGGCACTAAAGCCCCTTACGAACCGGTGTTATTGCCCGATTCTGCACTAGTGATGGTATTCTTAACTGTGGTGAAAGAATGACACGTATAAAGTTATGTGCTATCGCTATGCTAAAATACGAGTTAACGTGTGAAAATCATGCAGCAAATACACTAAAATAATAAATTGAAAACCAATAGTATCCTTAAATGGAAATGGAGTTTACTTGAACAAAATCAACACCAACGAGATAAAATGTACAAGGAAAATGTGTACGACACGAACAAGTCTATCACATCACATCATCTCATGCTACTGCTTATACATAAATTGTATTGTGTGGCCATGTTTTACAAGAGAGAACAATATTGATGCAACAATAACAATTCCCGGCGGATGAGATAACAACAAAGGGGGTCATAGCTCGACCTTGCAGGAGTGTGCCATGCCGGAGCCACGACATGCCATAGGTGGGTGGGGGCGAGGACGACCTAGGTGGGAGTGTGTCATGTCAGAGCAGTGACGTGCTACAGACAGAGGGGCAAGGGCAACCTGGCGCGACATGGCGGTGTCGATCTGGGCCAAAAGAGGTTGAGGGGTGGTCCGGTGGTGTCCTATGCTGAGCTCGTCAGTGATGCTGATCTAGGGGGAAGGGGACAATGTGAAGCACCAGATGCCTCCAATGCTCCATGACTCGAGGCAATGGTTGCCCATCGTGAGAGGAGGGCAAGAACTGCCTGAAAAGCTCCCTCCACGCATGTCGTCGCCATCTTCTTATCTTATACTCTCAATTTCCTCCCAAATTGAGATAGGCCTAGGAGAGTGGTGACTCTATTTTATATACTATTTTTCGAGGGTATTTAGCTTGGTTTAACCAAGGGTTTTTCCTCTTCACAGACGAATATTTATCGAAACTAGAGAAACCTCGTATTCTTGATTGATTTTCAGGACCAGATACTTCTAGAAGGATATAAAACCATACTTGGGTGATTGAGGGGGAAATATATATTTTTCTCTTAGGAACAAACTGCATATCACGTCAATATAAGAGAAGAAGACACGTCATATGAGCGTGACTGCTTGTATAGTTGGTCGTACTAAGAGCCGTCGCCTTCCCCTCATCTAAACTAGCAACTTCCGTAGCTAGGAGACACACAACAGAACAACGGGGGAGGCAAAGACAACGACCAGAGCAGAGGAAGAGAGATCCAGGGGAGAATCGCTCCACCCTTATCCATTCCGGTTCCTTTACACCGACATCCTCCATTACATGACCGACAACACCACCATTAGAGAAAGATTCCAACTTATAAGCTTAAGGTTCATAAACTGTATTCATACTTTGACCTAGAGATCCTAATATGGTTAATCATTCATCTTCATGACAAACTACCATAAAACCGAGATGATTCCTTTTATTTGATCTATGTGTTTTGTTATTATTTACCTCTCATCCGCGAGTAATTCCCCTGGGCATGGGAGATGTAAGGGGTTGGTAAGATGTGTTTGTCCATGTTCCTTATCTTGATAATCTTGTGGGATTAGTTTGATGACTGGTTATTAGGTTGATTATCCTTGGCATTCATAATGCTTGTTCTCCAATTTAAGGGACCAGAGAACATGATTGAGAGATTTATAAGGGTAAGCACTTATTGTCCATGACTATAGAGTTACCGTTGACCCTTCGAAGCAAATACTTGCATGCAGCTGCCGACAACTTGATAAAACTGGTACATTGTGTGCTCATGCTCGTATCTTGGTTTGATGAATATCAAGTCATTACCTTCATAATATGTGTTAAAGTGATGGGCACGAGAAGCACATAGTGGAACAATATAGGACAACAAGGTAATCAATATGATAAAAGAAACAAATATGAATGCAGTGCTTCGCTATGGATTTATGTCCCACAAAATTTTCAGATTGAGCAGCCAACTTTCTAGGATGCACCGTGTTGTAGACAACACTGTTAACATCCTTGGTAAGCAAACTGAAAAAAAAAATGCATGTACAAGCAATTACAAGCATATCCATGTACAGTTCCCACAAATGTTAGTCCACCAAAAGACTCTTTGATTAATGTAGCCTAAAAAAATGGAGGTTGGAGCGAAAAAATCAAAACGACAAATAACTTGGCTCGATGAGACGCACATGGCTAAGAAAAAAATAGATAAACAAAGTTAGATCGCGGTTTGGGGAGGAGTTGGGGAATGATGATGCACATGCACAGGCAGCCTATATGTTGGTAATAACAATTGTGTTCAACTCCCTCCGTTCCTAAATATTTGTCTTTCTAGATATTTAGAAAAACAAATATCCGCAATGAAGATTACAAGGCCAATCAACTTCTGCCTATGGCAACACTTTGCCATTCTGTAATGTTCAGTTATGTTACAGTTGAAATCAGTTCTCTATCTAAGTTGAGAGTCTAAACAAGCAATGAAGATTACAAAGCCAATCTTCACTCAACTTCTGATTATGGCAACATTTGCCATTCTGTAATGTTCAGTTATGCTACAGTTTAAATCAGTTCCCTCCTGCCACCTGCAGATTACGACGACTTCCAATTCAGTGATCCAAGTCTAAAAATTTCAGCTCATTCAGTCACAGCAATGACATTGAGTTACGTACATCCATCTCTATTTGTCACACTCAATTCAGTCACGACGGTGACACTATCATTATCTGCTCTCAAATTGGAGTAGTTTACAATATGCTCCTAGAGTCTCGACAGGAACAACACTGCCATGACAGACAGCGCTGAGGCCAGTGTCATATGGCAGTAGTATATGCTCCTAGAATGTCGCGCCGCAGCTCGCCGGCGGGCCGGGTCAGTAGGGCCGCTCCCCGACGACGTTCCCCGGCGGGTAGTAGTTGCAGGTGATGAAGACGCCGCCGTCGTCGCAGACGACGCGCGCGCAGCCGACGTAGGCGGTGCGGCGCCACACGATCTGCGTGTAGTGGCCGCACTCCCGGCCGGGCGCGCACGCGTTGGCGGCGTACGAGTAGTCCACGCCCTCCGCCGCCCAGTCCTTGACGGCGTCCCCGGGCCGCCACGCCGCGCCGGCGCCGCCCCAGAAGATGTTCTCGCCCAGCGCGAACTGGCCCTCCGGGAACGAGTGCCGCAGCGCGCAGTCCGCTCGGCGCTGCGACGCCCACGACCGCGCGTACGACTCCAGCCGCGGCGACCACGCCAGCGGCAGCTCCCACCGCGCCATCCGCACCGCGTTGTGGTAGTAGAGGAACTCCGCCGCCTCCGCCCACGCGCCGAGGCCGCCGAGCGCCGCGCCGGCCGCGGCGCCGTCTCCCCCGCCGTCGCAGTCCGCGCACCGCGCTGCCGAGGCGTTGTACACCGTCGCGTTGTACTTGTGGTGGGCTCCCGGCGCCGGCGCCGTGGCATGTGCTCCCCGGAGTAGTAGGCAAAGGCAATGGATGTGGAGGCTGGAGACGAGCAGAGCGGCGAGAGGCTTCATGGTTTCTCACTCCCCCTGATTCTCCAGAGTAGTGGTCAGTGGAGTGTGGGTGCGTTCTGGGGCAGAGCTGGGATTGGATGAAGCAACCCAAAAATATATGTACTGCGAGCTCACAGACACAGAGCAACAGGCGATTCGTTTGTCTTTTGCATTGGGCGCGCGCCCGTGACCGTGAGAGCGGCGGCCGCTTGATAATTGCATTTCATCAAGCTGGGTTGTGTCATGAGCACTGCTACATGAACGACATTTACCCGACGATACATGCACGACATGCATATCAAGCCATCCATGGATAAAGCTAAAGCAGCAGCTAACGGCTGAATTAGCCATCGTCGAGTGTCGTTCAGCGCTGTATCATCTGTGAAGTATTTCCGTTGTGTCTACTCCAACTTGGGTCGTGGCGACATGGATTCTGCGAGGACGAAACATTCCTACGTATGCATGCACTAGGTGCTTGTGTAAATTTCCGTGACCGTGTGGATCGTGATACTACCACGTACTGCTACATTCCCACGGACAGAGCGTTTATGGCACAGTGTTGACCGCTGGGGTTGCCAGAGGTACGTAGGACGGGTAGGTGGATCCGTGGATCAGCACTCACTACCGCATAACTGCCATGTCGTCGGTAAGACTCGACTGCGAGATTCACACATTTTCCCCATGCGATACTTGTACTGATCGGTGATCACATTCGATAGCTTTACCAAGGCGATGCAGCGAGCTTGGCCCGTGACCACGGTCGGTACCGACCGGTTTCATTTCAAGACGCTTCCACAGTCACGAGCGCGCACCACCGGTCACAGGCCGGCATCGCTAGCTGCCCCTGCCATGCCCGCGGGTCCAGCTCCGCTCCCCCGTGCAGCCACTGTGTGAAGGACGTGTGGTGGGTGCGCGAGGCGTGACGTGACCAAACCGCTCCGTGCATGGGGGGCTGAGGAGCTTGGCGTTGCGTGCGTACGTGTCTCCTCCGAGAGCGTTCTCCGCGGACGCCGCCAAATCTCGGATGGTGCATGGCAACGCCCAGCCAACCGCCGGCTCGCTCGGTTGTGGTACGTGTCTCCACCGCCAGCGCTCCGGGCTACTGCTGGAATGGCAGCGGTGCATGCCAACCGCCGGCTCGTTCAGTTATGGATATGCTCGGGCCAAGATCACTCGAGCTGTTTTTCTTTTTTTTTTTTGAACTTC
>NC_057809.1:581860823-581908713 GCF_018294505.1 Triticum aestivum | reverse complement strand
GCGCAAAAAAAAAAACGAGCCATAGTTTATTTAATCACTGTACATGTACTATATACTATGAAGGAAATTATCCCAAGAATTACTAATGACCCCACAAAAAAGCATTCCTATAGATGCACGCATGCACATGTGCTATTTCTATGAGCACCTTCTGACTCGGCGGGTCTTGCGATTGATGAAGTCGTCACGTATGCCTCGTAAATGATGAGAACATCGCCTTCCATTGAAAAACATTCTGCCATAATGAGACCCATAGGTTTTGACCAGATCCAAATAGTTCGATAGATTGGGCGTTTAGCAGTATTTTTTCTAGAAAAGGAGGAACCATCCGGTTTTCTACATTATTGTGATACACACAACTATGTCTTTTTAGAAGCGCAAGAAGTGAAAGAGTTGTGTTGCTAGATTTTTCTTTTGGGATCATGAAGCTAGAAGAGGGCATTCTAAAAAAATAAAGCTAGCACAGCGTCACCGGGAGCTATACTATGCTGGCGCAAACATTAACAAAACCTCATAATGATGGAGTTCTATGGCTTAAGAGAGATTTACGGCTTTCACATGGCAATGCTGGCGCGACAGGGATGGAGGATGATCCAAAATCCAGGGTCCTTGTGCGAGTCCTTGGAGCAAAGTATTTTTCGGACAATACTTGTTGAATGCTATTCCCTCCGTCCCATATTAAGTGCCGCTCAAACGGATTTATCTAGCACTAGCATCTCATAATCGTGGAGGGGCATCTTAGGCACAGGGGAGAAAATAAAACATGTGGGGCGATCCGTGACTACCCTGCCCATGGGAGGAACTCTGTAACCGGTGGCGGTGAGGGGCATGAACTTGCTGAGCCATGTTTTTGTGCTTATTTGCCCTGTCACAAAAGAGTGGGGCAGTGACCTAGTGGAACAATGCTTTGGAAGGGAGGATGTTGCAGTGATAAAATCAATTCCTATGGGGGAGAATTTTGAAGACTCGCTTTGCTTGGCACTATGACAAAAAAGGGCTTTTCTTGGTGAAATTTGCTTACAGGCTCTATACTGAAGATAGAAAACCTTAGCAGTAACGCTGGGTGTCCCTCTTTTATTTTTTTTTGGCAAACCACTGGTTGCCCCTCTAGTTCCAGTGTTAGTTGAAGAGCCTCCACCTTCGCCCAGTATCTGAAAGTTAACTGTTCCAAACAGGATAATGCACTTTGCTTGGAGGTTGGCGCACTGGCCGTTGAGATCAAACTCAATCGAACAGGGATGGTTATCAATCCAAATTGTTTCCTATGCAGTGGGGATTTTGAAGACTGCGGGCATCTGTTTTTCAAGTGCAAACTGTAATTAGTGAAGCATGTGTGGAGCGAATGTGGATTGGAAGAACAAAGAGTGCTCCTTAGCCCCAAAGTAAATGCTAGAGAGGTGATGAAAAAAATTCTGCAGCATGAAGGAGGACGACCATTATAGTGTTGTTGCGGACACTGTGGAAATCGACAAAAAAATCAGAGAAGGGGGAAGGCAAAAAAAATCAGGAGAAGCAGCGTGGATTATCGATCAAACACCCGACAACAGAGTTCCTGAAACTGTCGAAATCAAACAAAGAAGAGAAGATGGTGCATAGGCAAAAATGGAGACCTCCTGAGAGGTGTGGAAGCTGAAAGCTCTGATTTGTCACCCCTGTGTGTGATTTTTGAAGACGTGAAGGCTTTTGCTAGACTGCATTTTTTTTGAATTTCCAGAGTCCTGTACTGTCCATGAAAATGTGATGGTATTGCTCATGCCCTTGCAGCAATGGGCAGCAAGAGGATAAACAAGTCCAGTTTTTTAGGTAACTGACCTGTGCCTGATCTTTAGTGGAGAGCGATTTAGCTCTTTCGACCAGTTAAATGCAATGTTATGCATTCCAAAATAAATAAAAGACTATCCTAGCCTTGTTCTGTGTTCTTTCTTGGCTATGGCCGGCTGCACCTGGTGTGGCGTGCTTAGCCTATCATGTAACTGGTCCTGATCATCCAGGCTTTTGTCTGTTTTGAAATGCACAAGGTAGAGATTGCTTTTGTTTCAAGGTATATATAAAGGACACATGGAAGAATGCAAGCAATATCCAGAATGCATGCGATGCAGTGGAAGACCGAGCAATTGAGATATGAAGCAAATGAACCACAAGGTGTTAATACACCAAGAGATCCACGCACTAACAGAAGCAACTCCACAAACACTATATAGGCATGCAACCGGACTAATAGTACCTGAAAATATTACTTGGGACGGAGGGAGTAGTAGATAGTCGTAATTCAGAGAAGTTAGCGAATTACACACTAAATCCTACAAGTCCACTTCACAGGACGCATCATACAAAGCGGAAGAACCTACATTCTGCTCCATATATTGTCAATGTCAGTGTCGGCCACATCAGCAGCCACGGCATACAAAAGCTGAAGGACATGCAGCAAAGTGCCATCTCCGCATTTCTGCGTCTCCACAAACCAAAGAAAACTCCAAATACCTGAAGAACAATAAATGCCATATGTCAAAACCAATTTATACAACTCACTCACCAAGAAGCCGATCAAGTTATATCTCATACATGTAGAGTGGAAAAAGGGTATATCTCATAATTTTGCATGATTACAGCAATAATAAGCATCAACTCACACTATGGAGGTCATACAACAATATGCAAAGATGAATCATCCCAGCACTAGTAGACAAAACTGCCTATCATCCTAGCAATAGAATAACATTTAGTTCGTAGTTTACGCTACGGGCCATCAACTTCTACTGTTGACATGTTCTCGAGGCAACCCCTAGTGTTGACTCAATGCCCTCCATCAGAGGCAAATACTGAACTTTCTAGATTATCAAGCCATTCAATATATTTTCTGTATAATGTGCACATGAGAGGGCTCATGGAGTAGAAAGCGGGAAACTCCGGCATCTAAGTTGTATGCAGAAAAGATAAATTTACATCACCTGTTTAACCAACATAGCACATTAGCAGATCTCATGTGCTCGCATTTTCAGCTCCACCAGCAATTCTCCTACCTACAAGCAAAAGATGTAATGTAACTTGAGGCCAAAAGGCTATCTTTTGTGACAAGGATAGAAATGTGCAAATGAAGCCACATATATCCCCAAATGCAAGGAAGAAGGATAATAATCATTACCAAGTAACGAAGGACATGATATGGAAATTTTCATGTTCAGAGAAGATGTGTTAGTGAAGAACTGTTCATAAATACCTGCAATCAATCCTTAAGCACACACACACTACTGATATTACTGCCAGTTTCCAGATGAAAAAACTATGCAAGGACAAAACCATAAGTTAGCATTTAGCAATGCCCAGACAACAAAGCAATAATTATATTCCTGCTCTAACTTTAATGGGCCAAGTATTGGAGACGCCGGGGGGAAATCAGGTTCTGTGTGTTGGGCGACGAGAACACCAAGTTTTTCCATGCATGTGCGTCTGCACGCCGCCGTGGAAACCAGATCGCATGCCTCGTCCGCGACGGGGTCGAGCACCGAGCCCACAGCGACAAGGCTTGCATCTTGCGTGACTTCTACCTGAACCTGCTTGGGACTGAAACACCGGTCGATGACGGTCTGGACCTGCATCAGTTGATGGCTGGAGCTAGATTGGACTCTGCCCAGTCGGCCGCTCTCGATCGGCCTTTCTCCACCGCTGGGATCAAAGCTTTTGTCTTCGGGATGCGTGCGGGGGCCGCCCCTGGCCCAGACGGATTTGGCCCTGCCTTCTTCAAGCACACCTGGACCCGTCTTGCCACTGACTGATGTCTACTACACAACCTTCTTCTTGTAGACGTTGTTGGGCCTCCAAGTGCAGAGGTTTGTAGGACAGTAGCAAATTTCCCTCAAGTGGATGACCTAAGGTTTATCAATCCGTAGGAGACGTAGGATGAAGATGGTCTCTCTCAAGCAACCCTGCAACCAAATAACAAAGAGTCTCTTGTGTCCCCAACACACCCAATACAATGGTAAATTGTATAGGTGCACTAGTTCGGCGAAGAGATGGTGATACAAGTGGTATATGGATAATAGATAAAGGTATTTGTAATCTGAAATTATAAAAATAGTAAGATAAGTAATGATAAAAGTGAGCGCAAATGGTATTGCAATGATAGGAAATAAGGCCTAGGGTTCATACTTTCACTAGTGCAAGTTCTCTCAACAATAATAACATAGATAGATCATATAACGAGCCCTCAATATGCAACAAAGAGTCACTCCGAAGCCACTAATAGCGGAGAACAAACGTAGAGATTATGGTAGGGTACGAAACCACCTCAAAGTTATTTTTTCAAATCAATCTGTTGGGTTATTCCTATAAGTGTCACAAACAACCCTGGAGTTTTTACTAGAATAACACCTTGAGATACAAATCAACCAAAACCCTAATGTCACCTAGATACTCCATTGTCACCTCAAGTATCCGTGGGCATGATTATACGATATGCATCACACAATCTCAGATTTATCCAACCAACATAAAAGTACTTCAAATAGTGCCCCAAAGTTTCTACCGGAGAATCAAGAACGTGTGCCAACCCCTATGCATAGGTTCATGGGCGGAACCCGCAAGTTGGTCACCAAAACATACATCAAGTGGCACGTGATATCCCATTGTCACCACAGATAAGCACGGCAAGACATACATCAAGTGTTCATAAAAGACTCAATCCGATAAGATAACTTCAAAGGGGAAACTCAATTCATCACAAGAGAGTAGAGGGGGAGAAGAAACATAAGATCCAACTACAATAGCTAAGCTCGGGATACATCAAGATCGTACCATAGATGGAACACGAGAGAGAACACGAGAGAGAGAGAGAGAGAGAGAGAGAGAGAGAGAGAGATCAAACACATAGCTACTGGTACATACCCTCAGCCCCGAGGGTGAACTACTCCCTCCTCGTCATGGATAGCGCCGGGATGATGAAGATGGCCACCGGAGATGGATCCCCCCTCCGGCAGGGTACCGGAAAGGGGCCCCGATTGGTTTTTCGTGGTTTTGGAGGCTTGCGGCGGCAGAACTCCCGATCTATCTTCTGTTTTGGAAGTTTTAGGGTACGACGGTATATATGGGTGAAAGGAGTACGTCGGTGGAGCTATGGGGGCCCCACGAGGCAGGGGGCGCGCCCCCCACCCTCGTGAGCACCTCCCATATCTTCTGACGTGGGGTCCAAGTCTATCAGGTGGGTTTCCTTCAAAAAATAACTTCTCCAGTTGATTTCGTTCCGTTTTGACTCCGTCTGATATTCCTTTTCCTCGAAACACTGAAATAGGCATAAAACAGCAAATCTGGGCTGGGTCTCCGGTTAATAGGTTAGTCCCAAAAATAATATAAAAGTGGAAAATAAAGCCCAATATTGCCTAAAATAGTAGATAATATAGCATGGAGCAATCAAAAATTATAGATACGTTGGAGACGTATCAAGCATCCCCAAGCTTAATTCCTGCTCGTCCTCGAGTAGGTAAACGATAAAAAAAGATAATTTTTGATGTGGAATGCTAGTTGGCATAATTTCATTGCAATTCTTCTTACTTGTGATATGAATATTCAGATCCGAAAGATTCAAGACAAAAGTTCATATTGACATAAAAATAATAATACTTCAAGCATACTAACAAAGCAATCATGTCTTCTCAAAATAACATGGCCAAAGAAAGTTATCCCTACAAAATCATATAGTCTGGCTATGCTCCATCTTCCCCACACAAAATATTTAAATCATGCACAACCCCGATGACAAGCCAAACAATTGTTTCATACTTTAACATTTTCAAAACTTTTTCAATCTTCATGCAATACATTAGCGTGAGCCATGAATATAACACTATATGTGGAATAGAATGGTGGTTGTGGAGAAGACAAAAAGAGGGAAGATAGTCTCACATCAACTAGGCGTATCAACGGGCTATGAAGATGCCCATCAATAGATATCAATGTGAGTGAGTAGGGATTGCCATGCAACAGATGCACTAGAGCTATAAGTATGTGAAAGCTCAACAAAAGAAACTAAGTGGGTGTGCATCCAACTCGCTTGCTCAAGAAGACCTAGGGCATTTTGAGGAAGCCCGTCATTGGAATATACAAGCCAAGTTCTATAATAAAAAATTCCCACTAGTATATGAAAGTGACAAAATGAGAGACTCTCTATCATGAAGATCATGGTGCTACTTTGAAGCACAAGTGTGGTAAAAGGATAGTAGCATTGTCCCTTCTCTCTTTTTCTCTCATTTTTTTATTTTTTTATTTTTTTTGTTTGGGCCTTTTCTCTCTTTTTTATGGCCTCTTTTTTCTCTTTTTTTATTTTTCGTCCGGAGTCTCATCCCGACTTATGGGGGAATCATAGTCTCCATCATCCTTTCCTCACTTGGGACAATGCTCTAATAATGATGATCATCACACTTTTATTTTTCTTACAACTCAACAATTACAACTCGATACTTAGAACAAAATATGACTCTATATGAATGCCTCCGGCGGTATACCGGGATATGCAATGACTCATGATTGACATGTATGAAAGAATTATGAATGGTGGCTTTGTCACAAATACAATGTCAACTACATGATCATGCTAAGCAATATGACAATGATGGAGCTTGTCATAATAAACGGAACGGTGGAAAGTTGCATGACAATATATCTCGAATGGCTATGGAAATGCCATGATAGGTAGGTATGGTGGCTGTTTTGAGAAAGGTATATGGTGAGTTTATGGTACCGGCGAAAGTTGCGCGGTACTAGAAAGGCTAGCAATGATGGAAGGGTGAGAGCGCGTATAATCCATGGACTCAACATTAGTCATAAAGAACTCACATACTTATTGCAAAAATCTATTAGTTATCGAAACAAAGTACTACGCGCATGCTCCTAGGGGGATAGATTGGTAGGAAAAGACCATCGCTCGTCCCCGACCGCCACTCATAAGGAAGGCAATCAATAAATAAATCATGCTCCGACTTCGTCACATAACGGTTCACCATACGTGCATGCTACGGGAATCATAAACTTCAACACAAGTATTTCTCAAATTCACAACTACTCAACTAGCATGACTCTAATATCACCATCTCCATATCTCAAAACAATTATCAAGTATCAAACTTCTCATAGTATTCAACACACTCATAAGAGAATTTTATTATTCTTGAATACCTAGCATATTAGGATTTTAAGCAAATTACCATGCTATTTAAGACTCTCAAAATAATATAAGTGAAGCATGAGAGTTCATCTAATTCTTCAAAATAAAACTACCACCATGCTCTAAAAGATATAATTGAAGCACTAGAGCAAATGACAAACTACTCCGAAAGATATAAGTGAAGATCAATGGGTAGTTGAATAATTATGCAACCATGTGAAGACTCTCTAACATTTAATAATTTCAGATCTTGGTACTCTATTCAAACAGCAAGCAAAGCAAAATAAAATGACATTCTAAGAATGGAAAATATCATGTGAAGAAGCAAAAACTTAGGATCAACCAAAACTAACCGATAGTTGTTGAAGAAGAAAGGTGGGATGCCAACCGGGGCATCCCCAAGCTTAGATGCTTGAGACTTCTTGAAATATTATCTTGGGATGCCTTGGGCATCCCCAAGCTTGAGCTTTTGTGTCTCCTTAATTCCTCTCATATCATGGTCTCCCTAAATCTCAAAAGCTTCATCCACACAAAACTCAACAAGGACTCGTGAGATAAGTTAGTATAAACCATTGCAAAAACCTTATCATACTCTACTGTAGCAAATCGCTAAAATTATTATTCAACATTGCATACTAAATTCCTCTGCATATTTAATAGTACTATCCTCAAATAGAATAATTAAAGAAGCAAACATATGCAAACAATGCAAACATAACAGCAATCTGCCTAAACAGGATAGTCTGTAAAGAATGCAGCAACATCCATACTTCCATAGCTCCAAAAATTATGAAAGAAAATTCCCACTGTCGTAAATTTATCATATCTTAATATGCAAAAGTTTTCAACATTTTATCACATTCTGAATTTTCTAGGGAATTATTGCAACAGCGGTAAACTTTCTGTTTTCAAACAGCAACGTGTGGACTTGTAACATAGGCATAGTAAGGGCTATCAATGCCACTTTTATTGAAATAAAAGATGCAAAAAATTGTTCTAAATAACAGCAAGCAAATTCTAACAAAATAAATTTACACTCCAAGCAAAACACATATCATGTGGTGAATAAAAATATAGCTCCAAGTAAAGTTACCGATGAACAAAGACGAAGGAGGGGATGCCTTCCGGGGCACCCCCAAGCTTAGGCTCTTGGTTGTCCTTGAATATTACCTTGGGGTGCCTTGGGCATCCCCAAGCTTAGGCTCTTGCCACTCCTTATTCCATAGTCCATCGAATCCTTACCCCAAACTTGAAAACTTCACAACACAAAACTTAACAGAAAACTCGTAAGCTCCGTTAGTATAAGAAAATAAATCACCACTTCAAGGTACTGTAATGAACTCATTCTTTATTTATATTGGTATTAAACCTACTATATTCCAACTTCTCTATGGTTTATAAACTATTTTACTAGCCATAGATTCATCAAAACAAGCAAACAACACATGAAAAATGGAATCTGTCAAAAACAGAACAGTCTGTAGTAATATGAATCAAACGTATACTTCTGGAACTCATAAAATTATCAAATAAATTGCTGGAACTGAGGAATTAATCTATTAATAATCTACAAAAATAATTAACTAAATATCACTCTCCAAATAAAAATGGCAGCAATTCTCGTGAGCGCTAAAGTTTCTGTTTTTTACAGCATGATCAACAAGACTTCCCCCAAGTCTTCCCAAAGGTTCTACTTGGCACAAACACTAATTAAAAGCATAAAACCAAATCTAAAAAGAGGCTAGATGGATTATTTATTACTAAATAGGAGCAAAAAGCAAGGAACAAAAATAAAGTTGGGTTGCCTCCCAACAAGCGCTATCGTTTAACGCCCCTAGCTAGGCATGATGATTTCAATGATGCTCACATAAAGGATAAGAATTGAAATATAAAGCGAGCATCATGAAGAATATGACGAGCACATTTAAGTATAACCCACTTCCTATGCATAGGGATTTTGTGAGCAAACAACTTGTGAGAACAAGAATCAGCTTGCATAGGAAGGTAAAACAAGCATAACTTCAAAATTTTAAGCACATAGAGAGGAAACTTGATATTATTGCAATTCCTACAAGCATATATTCCTCCCTCATAATAATTTTCAGTAGCATAATGAATCACATGGCGATGTGAACTCTTAGTGTTGAATCACATGGCGATGTGAACTAGATTATTGACTCTAGTGCAAGTGGGAGACTGAAGGAAATATGCCCTAGAGGCAATAATAAAGTTATTATTTATTTCCTTATATCATGATAAATGTTTATTATTCATGCTAGAATTGTATTAACCGGAAACATAATACATGTGTGAATACATAGACAAACAGAGTGTCACTAGTATGCCTCTACTTGACTAGCTCGTTAATCAAAGATGGTTATGTTTCCTAACCATGGACAAAGAGTTGTTATTTGATTAACGGGATCACATCATTAGGTGAATGATCTGATTGACATGAACCATTCCATTAGCTTAGCACCCGATCGTTTAGTATGTTGCTATTGCTTTCTTCATGACTTATACATGTTCCTATGACTATGAGATTATGCAACTCCCGTTTGCCGGAGGAACACTTTGTGTGCTACCAAACGTCACAACGTAACTGGGTGATTATAAAGGTGCTCTACAGGTGTCTCCAAAGGTACATGTTGGGTTGGCGTATTTCGAGATTAGGATTTGTCACTCTGATTGTCGGAGAGGTATCTCTGGGCCCTCTCGGTAATGCACATCACATAAACCTTGCAAGCATTGCAACTAATGAGTTAGTTGTGAGATGATGTATTACAGAACGAGTAAAGAGACTTGCCGGTAACGAGATTGAACTAGGTATTGAGATACCGACGATCGAATCTCGCGCAAGTAACATACCGATGACAAAGGGAACAACGTATGTTATTATGCGGTCTGACCGATAAAGATCTTCGTAGAATATGTAGGAGCCAATATGAGCATCCAGGTTCCGCTATTGGTTATTGAGCGGAGACATGTCTCGGTCATGTCTACATTGTTCTCGAACCGTAGGGTCCGCACGCTTAAGGTTTCGATGACAGTTATATTATGAGTTTATGAGTTTTGATGTACCGAAGGAGTTCGGAGTCCCAGATGAGATCGGGGACATGACGAGGAGTCTCGAAATGGTTGAGACGTAAAGATCGATATATTGGACGACTATATTCGGACATCGGAAAGGTTCCGAGTGATTCGGGTATTTTTCGGAGTACCGGAGAGTTACGGGAATTCGCCGGGGAGTATATGGGCCTTATTGGGCCATACGGGAATAGAGGAGAGAGGCCAAAAGGAAGGAGGCCTGCGCCCCCCCTCTGATCCGAATTGGACAAGGGGCGCAGCCCCCTTTTCCTTCTTCCTCTCCCCCTCTTTCCCCTTCTCCTACTCCAATAAGGGGAAAGCCCTAGGTCGGCCGCCCCCTCCCCCTTGCTCCTTTATATACGGGGGCAGGGGGCACCTCTAGACATACAAGTTGATCTTCGTGATCGTTCCTTAGCCATGTGCGGTGCCCCCCTCCACCATATTCCACCTCGGTCATATTAACGGTGCTTAGGCGAAGCCCTGCGACGGTAGAACATCAAGATCGTCACCACGCCGTCGTGCTGACGGAACTCCTCCCCGACGCTTTGTTGGATCGGAGCCCGGGGATTGTCATCGAGCTGAACGTGTGCCAAGAACTCGGAGGTGCCGGAGTAATGGTGCTTGGATCGGTCGAACCGTGAAGACGTACGACTACATCAACCACGTTGTGCTAACGCTTCCATTGTCGATCTACAAGGGTACGTAGATCACACTCTCCCCTCTCGTTGCTATGCATCACCATGATCTTGCGTGTGCGTAGGAAAATTTTAAAATTACTACGTTCCCCAACAGTGGGATCCGAGCCTAGGTTTTATGTGTTGATGTTATATGCACGAGTAGAACACAAGTGAGTTGTGGGCGATATAAGTCATACTGCTTACCAGCATGTCATACTTTGGTTCGGCGGTATTGTTGGACGAAGCGGCCTGGACCGACATTACGCGTACGCTTACGCGAGACCTGTTCTCCCGACGTGCTTTGCACAAAGGTGGCTAGCGGGTGACAGTTTCTCCAACTTTAGTTGAACCGAGTGTGGCTACGCCCGGTCCTTGCGAAGGTTAAAACAGCACCAACTTGACAAACTATTGTTGTGGTTTTGATGCGTAGGTAAGATTGGTTCTTGCTTAAGCCCGTAGCAGCCACGTAAAACTTGCAACAACAAAGTAGAGGACGTCTAACTTGTTTTTGCAGGGCATGTTGTGATGTGATATGGTCAAGACATGATGCTAAATTTTATTGTATGAGATGATCATGTTTTGTAACCGAGTTATCGGCAACTAGCAGGAGCCATATGGTTGTCGCTTTATTGTATGCAATGCAATCGCGCTGTAATGCTTTACTTTATCACTAAGCGGTAGCGATAGTCGTGGAAGCATAAGATTGGCGAGACGATAACAATGCTACGATGGAGATCAAGGTGTCACGCGGTGACGATGGTGATCATGACGGTGCTTCGGAGATGGAGATCACAAGCACAAGATGATGATGGCCATATTATATCACTTATATTGATTGCATGTGATGTTTATCTTTTATGCATCTTATCTTGCTTTGATTGACGGTAGCATTATAAGATGATCTCTCACTAATTATCAAGAAGTGTTCTCCCTGAGTATGCACCGTTGCGAAAGTTCTTCGTGCTGAGACACCACGTGATGATCGGGTGTGATAGGCTCTACGTTCAAATACAACAGGTGCAAAACAGTTGCACACGCGGAATACTCAGGTTATACTTGACGAGCCAAGCATATACAGATATGGCCTCGGAACACGGAGACCGAAAGGTCGAGCGTGAATCATATAGCAGATATGATCAACATAGCGATGTTCACCAATGAAACTACTCCATCTCACGTGATGATCGGACATGGTTTAGTTGATTTGGATCACGTAATCACTTAGAGGATTAGAGGGATGTCTATCTAAGTGGGAGTTCTTAAGTAATATGATTAATTGTACTTAAATTTATCATGAACTTAGTCCTGGTAGTATTTTGCAAATTATGTTGTAGATCAATAGCTCATGTTGTTGCTTCCCTGTGTTTATTTTGATATGTTCCTAGAGAAAGTTGTGTTGAAAGATGTTAGTAGCAATGATGCAGATTGGATCCGTGATCTGAGGTTTATCCTCATTGCTGCACAGAAGAATTATGTCCTTGATGCACCGCTAGGTGACGGAACTATTGCAGGAGCAGATGCAGACGTTATGAACGTTTGGCTAGCTCAATATGATGACTATTTGATAGTTTAGTGCACCATGCTTAATGGCTTAGAATCGGGACTTCAAAGATGTTTTGAACGTCATGGAGCATATGAGATGTTCCAGAAGTTGAAGTTAATATTTCAAGCAAATACCCGAGTTGAGAGATATGAAGTCTCCAACAAGTTCTACAGCTAAAATATGGAGGAGAATCGCTCAACTAGTGAGCATGTGCTCAGATTGTCTAAGTACTATAATCGCTTGAATCAAGTGGGAGTTAATCTTCCAGATAAGATAGTGATTGACAGAATTCTCTAGTCACCATCACCAAGTTAGTAGAACTTCATGATGAACTATGATATGCAAGGGATAACGGAAACGATTCCCAAGCTCTTCGTAATGCGGAAATTGACGAAGGTAGAAATCGAGAAAAACATCAAGTGTTGATGGTAGACAAGACCACTAGTTTCAAGACAAGGGCAGAGGGAAGAAGGGGAACTTCAAGAAGAACAGCAAGCAAGTTGCTGCTCAAGTGAAGAAGCCCAAGTCTGGTCCTGAGCCTGAGACTAAGTGTTTCTACTGCAAAGGGACTGGTCACTGGAAGCGGAATTACCCCAAGTGATTGGCAGATAAGAAGGATGGCAAAGTGAACATAAGTATATTTGATATACATGTTATTGATGTGTACTTTACTAGTGTTTATAGCAACCCCTCAATATTTGATACTAGTTCAGTTGCTAAGATTCGTAACTCGGAACGGGAGTTGCAGAATAAATAGAGACTAGTTAAGGGTGAAGTGATGATGTGTGTTGGAAGTGGTTCCAAGATTGATATGATCATCATCGCAGACTCCCTATACTTTCGAGATTAGTGTTGAACCTAAATAAGTGTTATTTGGTGTTTGCGTTGAGCATGAATATGATTTGATCATGTTTATTGCAATACGGTTATTCATTTAAGTTAGAGAACAATTGTTGTTCTGTTTACATGAATAAAACCTTCTATGGTCATACACACCAACGAAAATGGTTTGTTGGATCTCGATTGTAGTGATACACATATTCATAATATTGAAGCCAAAAGATGCAAAGTTCATAATGATAGTGCAACTTATTTGTAGCACTGCCGTTTAGGTCATATTGGTGTAAAGCGCATGAAGAAACTCCATGCTGATGGGATTTTGGAATCACTTGATTATGAATCACTTGATGCTTGCGAACCATGCCTCATGGGCAAGATGACCAAGACTCTGTTCTTCGGAGCGAGCAACTGACTTATTGGAGATAATACATACTGATGTATGCGGTCCGATGAGTGTTAAAGCTCACGGCAAGTATCGTTATTTTCTGAACTTCACAGATGATTTGAGCAGATATGGGTATATCTACTTGATGAGACATAAGTCTGAAACATTTGAAAAGTTCAAAGAATTTCAGAGTGAAGTGGAAAATCATCGTGACAAGAAAATAAAGTTTCTACGATCCGATCGCGGAGACAAATATTTGAGTTACGAGTTTGGTCTTCAATTAAAACAATGTGGAATAGTTTCACAAACTCATGCCACATGGAACACCTTAGCATAATGGTGTGTTCGGACGTCATAACCGTACTTTATTGGATATAGTGCAATCTATGATGTCTCTTACCGATCTACCACTATCGTTTTGGGGTTATGCATTAGAGACAGCTGCATTCACGTTAAAAGGGCACCATCTAAATCTGTTGAGACGACACCGTATGAACTGTGGTTTGGCAAGAAACCAAAGTTGTCGTTTCTTAAAGTTTGGGGTTGCAATGCTTATGTGAAAAAGTTTCATCCTGATAAGCTCAAACCCAAATCGGAAAGGTGTGTCTTTATAGGATACCCAAAAAGTTATTGTTGGGTACACCATCTATCACAGATCCGAAGGCAAGACATTCGTTGCTAAGAATGGATCCTTTCTAGAGAAGGAGGTTCTCTCGAAAGAAGTGAGTGGGAGGAAAGTAGAACTTGATAAGGTAATTGTACCTTCTCCCTTATTGGAAAGTAGTTCATCATAGAAATCTGTTCCCGTGACTACTACACCAATTCGTGAGGAAGCTAAGGATGATGATCATGTAACTTCAGATCAAGTTACTACCGAATCTCGTAGGTAAACCAGAGTGAGATCCGCACCAGAGTGGTACGGTAATCCTGTTCTGGAGGTCATGCTACTTGACCATGACGAACCTACAAACTATGAAGAAGCGATGGTGAGCCCAGATTCCGCAAAATGGCTTGAAGCCATGAAATCTGAGATGGGATCCATGTATGAGAACAAAGTATGGACTTTGGTTGACTTGCCCACTGATCGGCAAGCAATTGAGAATAAATGGATCTTCAAGAGGAAGACGGACGCTCATAGTAGTGTTACTATCTACAAAGCTAGAATTGTCGCAAAAGGTTTTCGACAAGTCTAAGGTGTTGACTACGATGAGAGTTTCTCACTCGTATCTATGCTTAAGTCTGTCCGAATCATGTTAGCAATTGCCGCATTTTATGAAATCTGGCAAATGGATAAACAAAACTGCATTCCTTAATAGATTTATTAAAGAAGAGTTGTATATGATACAACCAGAAGGTTTTGTCAATCCTAAAGGTGCTAACAAAATATGCAAGCTCCAGCGATCCATCTATGGACTGGTGCAAGCATCTCGGAGTTGGAATATACGCTTTGATAAGTTGATCAAAGCATATAGTTTTATACAGACTTGCGATGAAGCCTGTATTTACAAGAAAGTGAGTGGGAGCACCACAACATTTCTGATAAGTATATGTGAATGACATATCGTTGATCGGAAATAATGAAGAATTAATCTGCAAAGCATAAAGGAGTGTTCTTAAAGAAGTTTTTCAAAGAAAGACCTCGGTAAAGTTGCTTACATATTGAGCATCAAGATCTATAGAGATAGATCAAGACGCTTGATAAGTTTTTTCAATGAGTACATACCTTGACAAGATTTTGAAGTAGTTCAAAATGAAACAGTCAAAGAAAGAGTTCTTGCCTGTGTTGCAAGGTGTGAAATTGAGTAAGACTCAAAGCCCGACCACGGCAGAAGATAGAAATAGAATGAAAGTCATTCCCTACACCTCAGCCATAGGTTCTATAAAGTATGCCATGATGTGTACCAGATCTATTGTATACCCTACACTCTGTTAAGCAAGGGAGTACAATAATGATCTAAGAGTAGATCACTGGACATTGGTCAAAATTATCCTTAGTGGAATAAGGAAATATTTCTCGATTATGAAGGTGATAAAAGGTTCGTCATAAAAAGTTACGTCGATGCAAGTTGTGACACAGATCTGGATGACTCTAAGTCTCGATCTAGATACATATTGAAAGTGGGAGCAATTAGCTAGAGTAGCTCCGTGCAGAGCATTGTAGACATAGAATTCGCAAAATACTTACGGATCTGTATGTGACAGACCCGTTGATTAAAATTATCTCACAAGCAAAACATGATCACACCTTAGTACTCTTTGGGTGTTAATCACATAAATAATGTGAACTAGATTATTGACTCTAGTAAACCCTTTGGGTATAGGTCACATGACGATGTGAACTATGGGTGTTAATCACATGGTGATGTGAACTCTTAGTGTTGAATCACATGGCGATGTGAATTAGATTATTGACTCTAGTGCAAGTGGGAGACTGAAGGAAATATGCCCTAGAGGCAATAATAAAGTTATTATTTATTTTCTTATATCATGATAAATGTTTATTATTCATGCTAGAATTGTATTAACCGGAAACATAATACATGTGTGAATACATAGACAAACAGAGTGTCACTAGTATGCCTCTACTTGACTAGCTCGTTAATCAAAGATGGTTATGTTTCCTAACCATGGACAAAGAGTTGTTATTTGATTAACGGGATCACATCATTAGGTGAATGATCTGATTGACATGACCCATTCCATTAGCTTAGCACCCGATCATTTAGTATGTTGTTATTGCTTTCTTCATGACTTATACATGTTCCTATGACTATGAGATTATGCAACTCCCGTTTGCTGGAGGAACACTTTGTGTGCTACCAAACGTCACAACGTAACTGGGTGATTATAAAGGTGCTCTACATGTGTCTCCAAAGGTACATGTTGGGTTGGCGTATTTCGAGATTAGGATTTGTCACTCTGATTGTCGGAGAGGTATCTCTGGGCCCTCTCGGTAATGCACATCACTAAAGCCTTGCAAGCATTGCAACTAATGAGTTAGTTGTGAGATGATGTATTACGGAACGAGTAAAGAGACTTGCCGGTAACGAGATTGAACTAGGTATTGAGATACCGACGATTGAATCTCGGGCAAGTAACATACCGATGACAAAGGGAACAACGTATGTTGTTATGCGGTCTGACCGATAAAGATCTTCATAGAATATGTAGGAGCCAATATGAGCATCCAGGTTCCGCTATTGGTTATTGACCGGAGACATGTCTCGGTCATGTCTACATTGTTCTCGAACCGTAGGGTCCGCACGCTTAAGGTTTCGATGACAGTTATATTATGAGTTTATGAGTTTTGATGTACCGAAGGAGTTCGGAATCCCAGATGAGATCCGGGACATGACGAGGAGTCTCAAAATGGTCGAGACGTAAAGATCGATATATTGGACGACTATATTCGGACATCGGAAAGGTTCCGAGTGATTCGGGTATTTTTTGGAGTACCGAAGAGTTACGGGAATTCGCCGGGGAGTATATGGGCCTTATTGGGCCATACGGGAATAGAGGAGAGAGGCCAAAAGGAAGGAGGCCTGCGCCCCCCCTCTGGTCCGAATTGGACAAGGGGCGCAGCCCCCTTTTCCTTCTTCCTCTCCCCCTATTTCCCCTTCTCCTACTCCAACAAGGAAGGGGAAAGCCCTAGGCCGGCCGCCCCCTCCCCCTTGCTCCTTTATATACGGGGGCAGGGGGGCACCTCTAGACATACAAGTTGATCTTCGTGATCGTTCCTTAGCCGTGTGCGGTGCCCCCCTCCACCATATTCCACCTCGGTCATATTGTAGCGGTGCTTAGGCGAAGCCCTGCGATGGTAGAACATCAAGATCGTCACCACGCCGTCGTTCTGACGAAACTCCTCCCCGACGCTTTGCTGGATGGGAGCCCGGGGATCGTCATCGAGCTGAACGTGTGCCAAGAACTCATAGGTGCCGGAGTAACGGTGCTTGGATCGGTCGAACCGGGAAGACGTACGACTACATCAACCATGTTGTGCTAACGCTTCCATTGTCGATCTACAACGGTACGTAGATCACACTCTCCCCTCTCGTTGCTATGCATCACCATGATCTTGCGTGTGCGTAGAATTTTTTTGAAATTACTACGTTCCCCAACACAAATAACAAAGAGTCTCTTGTGTCCCCAACACACCCAATACAATGGTAAATTGTATAGGTGCACTAGTTCGGCGAAGAGATGGTGATACAAGTGGTATATGGATAGTAGATAAAGTTATTTGTAATCTGAAATTATAAAAACAGCAAGGTAACTAATGATAAAAGTGAGCGTAAATGGTATTGGAATGATAGGAAATAAGGCCTAGGGTTTATATTTTCACTAGTGCAAGTTCTCTCAACATTAATAACATAGATAGATCATATAACGAGCCCTCAACATGCAACAAAGAGTCACTTCGAAGCCACTAATAGCGGAGAACAAACGTAGAGATTATGGTAGGGTACGAAACCACCTCAAAGTTATTCTTTCAAATCAATCCGTTGGGCTATTCCTATAAGTGTCACAAACAACCCTGGAGTTTTTACTAGAATAACACCTTAAGATACAAATCAACCAAAACCCTAATGTCACCTAGATACTCCATTGTCACCTCAAGTATCCGTGGGCATGATTATACGATATGCATCACACAATCTCAGATTTATCCAACCAAGCCGACCTGTCGGGCATCAACAGGTCGTTCGTCACCCTCATCCGTAAGGTGGACGCCCCTACGTTGTCGTCGAACTTCCAACCCATCTCGCTCCAGAACTGCCCCCTGAAGATGTTGTCACGCATGATGATAAGTCGACTTCAACCACTCATCCCTTTCCCTGTCCACCCCGAGCAGACTGGTTTCTTGCGCGGGAGGTGTATCTCTGAGAATTCCGTCCTAGCCGCGGAGCTGGTTCAGTGTTGCCACAAGCGGAAGCAGCCGGCAGTTGTGCTTAAATTGGACTTCAGGAAAGCCTTTGACTCCGTTTCATGGGTTGCATTGGACCGTGTTTTGGAGGCAAAAGGTTTCTCAAGCAGATGGCGCAAGTGGGTGGATGATCTTAACACCTCCAGCTGATCTGATGTTGTGCTCAATGGTGTGCCGGGACGATGGTTCGAATGCAAGAAAGGCATGCGCCAAGGAGACTTCTTATCCCCGTATCTCTTCATTCTGGTAGCGGATGTGCTCCAACATCTCGTCTTGGCGATCGGCGCGGAAGGAGGCCTTCAACACCCCTGGAACCATCGTTTCCGTGCCCGTCCTTCAATATGCAGACGACACCTTGATCCTGCTTAACGCTGAGCCGGATAAAGTCACCCAACTCAAGAGGGTGTTGGACGTTTTTGCGGTCAACACTGGGCTCACCCTCAATTATGACAAGTGCACCTTTGTCCCCATCAACGTGCAACCTGAGATGGCATGCCAGCTAGCTGCTGTGTTCGGATGCCCCATCGCAGACTTCCCTCAACAATACCTAGGGATGCCTCTCTCCGCTTCAAAACTCAAGCTGGCAGACTTCTATCCGCTGATCGCAAGGGTGGATAAATGGCTTGCGGGATGGTGCGGTTTGCTGGTATCATCTGTTAGCAAATGGACCTTGGTGGACGTTGTCCTCACGTCCCTGCCCACCTACGCCATGGGCTCCATTCAACTGGCCGAAGGTACCCACACCAGCTTTGAGAAAAAGTGTCGAGCCTTCTTCTGGACTAACGACTCCACGGTTAGCGGAGCTCAATGCAAAATTGCCTGGACTGAAGTCTGCAAGCCTCGTGACCGGGATGGCCTAGGCGTCCGGGATATGAGGCTGCAGAATTCATGCTTGCTCATGAAGCTGCTGGCCAAGATCCATGCCCCCTCTGACGCCGGTTGGCAGACGTGGTTCTCCTCACAGTACGGTTGGGCCGGCGTGCGTGACCTTGGAGACGTCGGTCGCCTTGACACCCCCACCTGGAAATTTCTCTTGGCGCTCCTACCGCTCTTCCGTGTGTGCACCGCATGTACGGTGGGGGATGAAGAACGTACAGCCTTTTGGTGTGATCTGTGGCTGGGTGAGGCTACGCTTGAGCTCCGGTACCCTGCGCTCTTCTCGTATACGGTGCACCCCAACGCGAGCATGGCTGGTGCCCTCCAGGGGCTGGAAGCCCAGCTACGCCCCCGGCTCTCTACTGCTGCTCGCTCTGATCTCACTCGTCTCAGGGAGGAGCTTGGAAGGGTGACCCTGCGCCCCAGCGTACAGGATGTTCGTACTCTGTGCTCGGGCCGGTAAAAAGCAAAAGGCCTGGAAGGCCAAAAAGGCCTAAAAGCAACATGGGCCGCCGCAACTGTGTCGGGCCGGGCCGATTTGCGTAGCCAGGCCTTCGGGCCGGCACGACACGGCCTTTTATAAAAGGGGCGACACATGCAAATGTTGTGATAGGCCCATTTACAACTGGGTCATGCTTGCTATAACGTCCCATGTGGCCAGGTTTGACAATAACTCAAAACATTTTCGTAAAAAAATCAACTTTAAATTGTTCCTAGTGAAATGCTCGAATTTACAATTCAACCTCTCCTTCCTCCTCCTCCTCCTCCTCCTCCTCTTCTTCTTCTTCTTCTTCTTCTTCTTCTTCTTCTTCTTCTTCTTCTCTTGTGCTGCTGCCTCTTCTTCTTCAGATACTTGTCTGACCTCTGTCATCCCACATTGGCTAAGCCCACTCCATCCTTTTGTTCTTTTAGGCTTCTTGTCAACTCCTCCACACCATGGCTAGAGCTAACAACATCATCAGACGTCACATCTTCCTCCACCTGCACAAGTTTATCACAGCCCCATTGTAGGATTCAGTTATGAAGGATGCAACATGTAAGAACAATCTTAACCTGGATATGGTAAAGGTGGAATGGCTTCTGATCCAGGATCTCAAACCTATTATTCAGAGCTCCAAATGCCCTCTCAACCGTAACTCTAAGGCTGGAGTGTCTGAGATTAAACAGTTCCGGTGGAGTACTAGGATAGTTCCTATCAGAGAACTTGTTCAGATGGTACCTGATTTTTCTGAAGGGTGAAAGAACACCTGACCGACATGCATAGCCAGCATCTCCTAGGTAGAGCCTGCCATGGAAGATATTGATGCCATCAGGTCTACTCATGTTGTCACTTAGAATGTTAGCATCATGTGCTTCTCCTTCTTCCCAGCCAGCCAGTACATATGTGAACTTTAGATCAAACTCAACAGCATCAAGAACATTCTGGCTTGCGCAGTGCTTTCTCCCTTGTATGCTAAGGATTGTGATCTCTGCACTCTATGAGTACCATCTATTGCTCCAATGCAATCTTGAAATTACGTGAAGAGATGGTGTTATGGCTATAGCAGAATAATACAAGCATGTCAAGGTCCATTTTATCATCTTCTCCTACCGCTAGGAGGCTGCGTCCATGCATGTGAGCTTGTGCGCGCCGGGTGGCAGTTAAAGCCGTTGCTGCTCCGTCCATGCATGTGACTGCCTGCCTTCTCCCTATGTGAGATGCAGCGACGACGTGATCGATCATGAGACTATACTCGACTTGCTAGGCGGGCTATTACCTATTCACTTATTCCTCGCATCACATGGAAGGAGATCAAAGCTCGACCGTGACATACACGTATATTATTGTCCCATGGCAGCACCTCGCCATGTTCAACGTGAGCATCGTCTACGCTAGATTGGACGGCGCCCGCACTGGCGGACTGGCAGTGCTGTTTTCAACTATGCTGCAGTTTGAATGTCGTGTAGCCTGTCTATTTAATTGGGATCTCACCTGATCGTGCAGGCATATTTGGACGTGCCAATGTCAGGACGCAGCCTCAAAAAAGAACACAAATATATGGGGCTGGTAATGGCATCATGCTTGGGCAACATGGAGGATGTCATCTTGCGTTTCTCTTGGCATATTTTATGGAGCGTGGACAA
This sequence comes from Triticum aestivum, assembly GCF_018294505.1. Taxonomy (NCBI): domain Eukaryota; kingdom Viridiplantae; phylum Streptophyta; class Magnoliopsida; order Poales; family Poaceae; genus Triticum; species Triticum aestivum. Next base: position 581,887,104 of record NC_057809.1, on the reverse strand, counting down.
ACGAAACAGCTCAAAAGTATTTCAGCGCACAAGAGATTTAAAGGTTTGACAAATTAATGGTAAGGGCATCTTCCTTAGGTACGCATATGCTAGCTGCTTTCTTTTTCTTTGACAGACGTGAATAATGACGCAGAAGGGCATGAGGGATACAACTGCCGTAGTGTAAAAGACTATAGTACTCGACATCCATGTGCAGGCAGGTATGAGAATAAAATCACATTGGCAGTTCCGACCTACTGTATCCCTTATTAGACCAGCTTTGATCCATCCCTGCTTTGCGGGGACGCTTGGATCTATCCATTAGCTAAGACCTAGTAGTAGTAGTAGCACACACTAGCTACACGCGCGAAGCTCTTGGAAAGCCAGGGGCGTGTGTTCACGGTTGCCTGAAAAACGAGGAGCAGTGTTCATACTTCATAGCGAAAAAGACTAGAGAGGAAATGAGGGGCCATAGGGCCTGACCAAAGAAGGTCTGGGAGTGTTCTATTTGGACCGCGGCAAATTTGAAACGTAGAATAGCAAAAACACATGATTGAGATGCCCTTTATCGTGAATTTATATAGGACTTCAAAACACGTCAATTTTGTAAGAGGTGTCTGTGCAGAGTTATTTACCCAAAACCACCACACTGGAGGATAGGGTAACAACTTGGTACCACATTTGAAACAGGGCACAAAAAACCACCGAAAATGAGCCTAATACGTAAGGCGGAGCACTAATGCTAGAATTTGTTCGTGAAAACAGCGAAACCGACAGGTAGGGCCCACTGTCAGGCTGACGTGGCGAAGACCAAAAACTTTGACCGGCTGATGTGGCAAATGAGACGCAGGCCCCACATGTCAATGACTAAACAGTTGTGTTCTTCACAACATTCTTTCTACGGGGCATTCCATCGAGCAGCTTCCGTGCGTTCATCTTCTGGTCGCCGAGGAAGGCACATCACGCCATGGGCATGCCGGAGCAGTAACTCGAGGAACGGCGGGCCAGACGCCTCCATCACAGCCGTGCGCTCACGCAGCTCTTCATGTACTCCTACCAAGGGGGTGACCACCTTGCCGAGTTGGCATACACGGCGGCGCGGGCAGGGTGTCGGCCGGCCCAAGCTGTGGCCACGCGGGGAAGGAACGAGAGCTCACCCTTGAGCACGTGTGCGTGCTCGGACACAGGGAGGTACCACTCGAGCGACGTCCTCGTCAGCGGCAGCGGCCGACGGAGCATGGCAGGGTGGGGGACACGGCTCAGCGATGCGCAGCTTGTGGACGTTTGCAGCGGAGGCATCGGGAGGATGTGCCGAAGCCCAGTGACCAGATGCGAGGCGCAGAGGTTCGCCGGAGCAGGAGATCGAGGCCCGGTGGCGTGTGGTGGGAGGGGTGGAAGACGACCACAACGCGGCTGATTCTGCACGTCCCGATCAAATTGCTTCGGTAGGGTTGGTCAGGGAGGCCTTCCATAGCTCCTAGACAAGGTGGTGGAGCTCGCGGTGGTCTCTGGCCACAAGAATGATGGCCGCCGGCGACTGGGTAACAGGGACGAGTTGCTCCTTGTGCACGCTAGGGAGGCGGGTGACTGCTAAGCGGTCTGGGTCTCCTCTATGACCAGCGCTGCTAGCTAGCTTAAGAGGTGGTGAGCAGGGAAGGAGCGCACACCGCCGGCCGGAGCAAGCTGCGCACATGCCCGCCGTGCGGCTACAGGAAAAGACCAGCGCCTAATCGAGGAAGATAATAAACAGACTCATTGACATGTGGGACCCACGACTCCTCTGCCACGTTATTTGCCACATCAGTCGGTCAAAGTTTTTGGTCTTCGCCATGTCAGCCTGACAGTGGGCCCTACCTGTCGGTTTCGTTGTTTTCACGACCAAATTCTAGCATCAGTGCTCTGCGTTACGTATTAGGCTCATTTTCGGTGGCTTTTTGCGCCCTGCTTCAAATGTAGTATCAAGTTGTTACCCTAGCCCCAAGTGTGATGGTTTTGGGTAAATAACTCTGTCTGCACAAGAATACATAGAATTAGAGGTTTGAGAATAGAGTACAGAGAGACAGAGTCCAAGTGTCTTAAACTTCTAAAAGAAAAATTAAGATAAAGCTGGAACATTATTGAGATACATATGAAATAAAAGGCATATGAGTAGCGTATCAATGGTGGACGGTGGGGGACACCCCCGCAGCGCGATTCCGCCCGCAGATTTGGTCGGAATCGCCGGCGGCGGATAGGCGGACCCAATGGCGGGCGGGCGGCGGAAGGAGGTGGGGAAAGGGCGCGGGCTGAAATGTCTCTCCCGCCAACCGCTTTCCCGCGATACGGGGCACAGTGGGGGCGAGGCGGAAACCTGCGTATTCGCGGGTTGGGGTCAAGATTTTGCCGCGCCCCTCAAAAAAATTTGCGGGTCGGCCATTTTTGCGGGATCTGTTCGGGCGGGATTTTCCGTGCTGACCCGCATTTTGGCGGTTATTTTGTGGGTCGGGGCTCTTTGTGGGGTCTGCTAGAGATGCTCTAATAAGATCTGGCAGTGTTCTATTTGGATCGTGCAAATTTGAAACGTAGAATAGCAAAAACACATGATTGAGATGCCTTTATCTTGAATTCCTGTTGGATTTCAAAACACAAATTTTTTGTAAGAGGTGTCTCTGAATGGTTCACAAGAATATATATAGATTTTTAGAGGATTGAGAATATAGTATCGAGAGACAGAGTCCAAGTGTCTTGAACTTCTCAAAGAAAAATTAAGATAAAGCTCGAACATTTTTGAGAAACCTACGAAATAAAAGGCATATGAGTAGCTTCCATAGGAATATGGTGATCACAACCCTATGATTCAAACGATTTCGCGTTCATCGAGAAATTTAATTCACAACGGTTGCCTGAAAACTTAGTTCACGTCCGTTAATCTGGAAGAACAACAAGAAGAAGAGGGCACGGGGCTGGGATAGGGATGACGCGGTCGATCGAGACCCCCGGCGAGGGCCCGTTAGTAGCTTGCCAGAAATGGAGATGACACGACTGACAGAGTTGAGGAAGAGTGTTCGCAGGTTCAGGTGATAGCTTTTTCATCTTGACGCTGCCGAGATTAGACAATTCTCGATCTCGATCTCAAGACGCGGCCAACAAGGAGGCCGTAGGCAGGGAGGATGGCCGAAGAAGGAGATGAGTTAGACAAGTGAAGGAGGAAGATGAAGGAGAGCCGTTGGATTTGAATCCAACATCCAGAATTATTGGCTGGCAGATAAAAAATAGGTGGCCACATATTTCATGGAAAATAATCCTATGAACTGAAGCCGTCGTGAATTACTAGTATGACTCATTCATGGCTTTTTTTCTGAGGGATCCCACACTTTATTAATTAGAAACTATGTTCATAGAGATACAAAGAGGGTCATGAGGGTATAGAAGCCACAAATGACGACCCTGCGGAAGTGAGACATAAAATTTCACAAGGTTGTGCGCCTCTAGATTGGAAGCACGACCTTCAAATACAAAATCACAACTAGCAAAATTACTAGTATGATTCATTCATGGCTAAACCTGAGTATCTGGCTGGACCCGGCTTGCAAAATCCTTATCTGCAAAACACACCCAAAGCTTGAAAATTGCTCTTTTCTCCAACCCGAACCCGGCCCAAAACCCTGAAAGCCCGACCCAAAAACCAAACACCAGAAAATAAAAGCCCAAGCCCGACCCCAAGCAGCCCATGCCCATAGCCCATGTCCAATCATGTGCACATGTCCCAACCGTGCCTTGGGAGGAGCAGGGGAGCGACTCAGCGGACGACCCTGCCAGTTGCAACTGCAAGCGGGCGAGCACATGCACGCTCCTTCGTCAAGTCCGCAGCGCTCCGCGCCTCTGTTGACATTTGCCACACGACCTGCACTGCAACATCCTCGATCCCCCCAAGCGCAGCCGAGACCTTGACCGCCCTCTCGCTCCACCGGGAACGGGATCCCTTCTTCCTCTTTGACCCGCGTGTGATACTCCGCCACCAGCAGCCTGCTCCTACTCGACGGCCGAGAGACCCCATGGTCGCCGGCGAGGCTTGCAGCGGTCACGCGCATGTACAGCGAGATGAATGCGCGGGGGTTGCAACTTGGCTTGGCACCGCGGAGTTGGAGGGGAATTCAAGGAGCCGGGGCCGCACCGGACCGCAGCATCGGATTCCAACTGCTGCCCCTGCCCATGACGCATCGCACGCCTGGACCTGGGAGAGCAGAGCAGAGCAGGAGGCCCAGCCTCTGTCGCAAGGTGGCACATGCGCCAGCCCGCCTCGACTATGCATGCTCACGTACACAGCTCACTTCTACAGCTCCTGAGCAGGAAGGAATCCGGCCACCTAAAAGCCTCGCCGAAAAGTGGACTTTTTTGCCTCAGCAGCTCACCATTCTCCTTTGCAACTGCTGTCTTCTTCTTCTTCTTTTTGAGAAAAACGCTGTCATTTTTACAAGCATGGGAGTATAATCGAGCAGTCAAATATGTAGCTCAGGATTCATTTCAGATTTTGTTTCGTAACCACAACAGGAGTATATATATTCTGGCAAGGATAAATAAAATGCAGCACTAGTAGTATAGCAGTGAAAAAAATATTTTGTACACTCGTGGCATCGCCATCGATTCGTCTTCAACTCTCGATGGGCAACAATGAATGGGACAGCGAGACATTACTACGCCGCGCCGCATCGCCCGTACGCGCTGGCCGGCCGGCAACGGGGCTGCGAAGAAGGCCGGCGAGACGGAGCGGCAACGCGGCGCGACGGCGGCCGCAGCGGCCGGTCCGTCATGGGTGTTCAGTAGGGGCGCATGCCGACGTAGTTGCCGGGCGGGTCGTAGTTGCAGGTGATGAAGGTGCCGCGGCCGGCGTAGCACTCGACCATGGCGCAGCCCACGCGGGTGCTGCCGCGCCACACGATCTGCGTGTAGTGCCCGCACATGCCGCCGCTGCAGCGGTTGCTCCAGTAGTCGTACCGGGGCCGCTCCGCCAGCCACGCCCCGACGGCCTGCGCCGGCGCCCACCCCGTGCCGCTCCCCCAGAAGAGGTTCTCCCCGTATGGCCCCGACGAGTGCACCAGCGCGCAGTCCCCGCGCCGCGACTCGGCGTACGACCGCGCGTACGCCGCCACCCGCTCGTCCCACCTCAGCGCCGGCAGCCCCATCGCCGCCCGCGCCGCGTTCTGCTGGAACAGGAACTGCGCCCGGTAGTCCCCGCCGCGGGGGTAGCCGGCGTCGACGACGACGAGGAGGGCCGCATTGCACAGCGCGACGGCCAGGAGGGCGACGGCCAGCTGGGCTCGGGTACAAGTGGAGGAGGCCATTGGAGGTGGGTGGTGCTGCTGCTCTGCTCTGCTTACGGACGGGAGGTTGGTTGATATATATGGAGGCTTGGAGGCAGGGCAGGAAATCTTGTCAGAATATTTTTAAGATGCGTCGTTGGGGAGGCGAGGCCATGTTCCGCCATGATTGCGCGCTCTGGAACTGGAAGGAAGGTCTACCTAAAATGAAAATCAACCGGAAACAAATTAGCAGCAGCGGCTCTGTTCCGGGCGGTGCTTATTGAATTATTAGTGCTCCACTGGAATCAAATTGCTGCTAACTGATTAGTTCGTTCGTTGTAGGCTGGTGAGGATGTGCATTGAGCACGATGATCAGACGTGCCTTGGCCCGCCTTTTCCGAGTACTAATTAGTAACATCTTGTCTCTGAATATATAGTTCAACTGTTCATTCGCTTCTGTTAAGTTCCTAACTAGAGCATCTACACAAATTCTCTGTATCACAGGAACTCTGGATGATGGTAGGCACTGGTAAATGGCATGGTGGGCCAGCTGTGTTTATCACGGAACGCCATTCAATTGGCCAGGGTGGTCGCTCAGAAAGAAAGAGGCCGAAAGGCGCGCATCGTGGCATCGGCATGCCATGCAATGTACAATGGTGGCATATGAATACAGATGTCTCGGGATAAAAAGTAATTTAAAGCACATGTGTTGATTTTTTTTCTCCTCAGTGCAAGCTACTACTAGTGGACTTCATCAAAGAATAAAAAGCGACTCTCACTACACATGCATTCCTTCTCCCCATTTCAACTTTTTCAACTTTATGAATCGGACAACACTTTTTGTCTCTAAGCACCCGTCTCTTGAAGAGGATCCCGCTTCCCTATCCAAACATATATTTTTTTATTATCCAATCCTAAATGGCATGTGAGGCATCACGCTGTGGCTATGCATTGGCCATGCCCCAGTCAACAGGGAATGCCATGTAGCGGCACACTGTCGAGCCCGCCAAAAGGCGCTCTTTACAGGTCAGATTGGCTGCCTTGCCAGCACAGTGATACTCGGCTCTTCTGGAAGCGCAATTTACGTTATCCCGTGAGTTTTCTGCATCGAAATTAGCATCGTTTCTTGGGCTAGGCAGTAGGCAGGGCAGGGCAGTGGCATTATTCAGAAGCTGGCCTACCGAATATACAGCCGGAAATGTGAACGGCGTCGTGCCATGGTTGGAGCTTTGGAAGGTTTCTGTCTGGCCGGTACCACGTAGTACCTACTGCTGGCGAACAACGTGCCAATCGCTGGCTGCCCGATATGCACCGGAACAAATGGAGCCGATGATGAGGACTTTTGTGGCGTCCGGGCCACCGGCCTGCCTTGGCTGCACCGGACAAGACGAGCGCCACAAGTTCGACATTGACATAAACAAGTCGTACGGGCACGGGAGATGATTGCAGGGTTGGTTGTTTAGCTAGGACAAAACAAAACAACACGGCTCTTGGGTGTTCAGAATTTGAGTACTGTAGTGCATATTTGATCTATCTTACGTCAAAATAAGTGCGTGGTGTTTGACTCCAAGTCATAACGAGTACATGGCTACCAGTAGTCTACACCGCGTGTGGAGCATATACATCCTACTCCCAGGTCTCTTCGTCAGGCTACCAGAGGCCACTCAAATCTCATAAGATGAGCCGTTTAAAGTCACACTCATATTTTCAAAAAAAGACGCTTTATTACTTAATAAAGAAAAATATTACACCCGATCTGTACATAACTAAGATGCACACAGCCAGCAAAGTCCTCACGCTAAGTCAAAAATAAAACAAGAAGGCGAAATACAAGGAAAAAATGTATGATTTGTATAACGCCTAAACCGAAGGTGGCCCAATCCTAAGATCAATGCTGGCACCCATGTTGGGTAAAAGTACCCCATGTCGTGGCGTTCAATCGTGTATACACCTCCGTAAACAAGTCTCGATTCTCCATTCGTAATGAAGACGACCATAAACAAAGAGTCTCGGTACATCTATACCTGCGTAAGAGAAATACTTTTATCGTTAAAAACCATATCATTTCTACATAGCCAAAAACGACCAAATCATAGCAAGCGCTCCCACCCTAAAAAGAATTCTAAGAGCACCTCCAACAAACCCCTTATATCGCGTTGATCCGCAAAATAAGCACCAATTTACAATTTTATGCAAAAAAATTGGCCTAAACAGACACCGTAAACGCGTCCAACCCTTAATTTTTTTGTGGGGCGCGGTAAATTGCCACCTCCGACCTGCGAAAACACAGTCCCCCTCCCCGTCGGTGCCATGTATCTCGTGAAAGCGGTTGGCGGGAGGGACATTTCAGCCCGCGCATGTTCCTCACCCCCATCCCGCAGCCACCCGGCACCGTCGCCTCCCGCCCGCCGCCTCCGATTCCAGCCATATCCGCTGACGGAATCACGCTGCCGGGCCGCTCCAGACCCGGGTCCATCGTGCCGCTTCACCGGCGCCCCGGATCCGCCGAGCCGAGCCGCCTCTAGGTCGCCGCCGCCCCGGATCGACCGCCGCTGAGTCGCCGCCGCCCCGGATTTGCCGAGCCGAGCCGCCCCCGGTTCGCCGCCACCCCAGATCAACCGCTGCCGGTGAGTCCTTTTCTGCCCCTTCTAGTTCCACTCAGCCAACGATTTCTAGATGAATTTCCATTCATGCGAGCTTGGGGGTGCGATTTGTAGATGGATCTGAGCCCTTGCGAGGAATTTTTGCTCGAGGATCCGTCCTCATCTGACGACTCGGATGTAGAGTCACTACTCAAGAGCCATCGGCAACAGATGGTGGTGGTGGTACTCGCCGTGAAGGAGCCCGAGGATCGGAACCGAAAGAGGCGGCGAGGATGTGTTCGGCTAAAGACCGTGCTAGCCCGTAAAACATGTGGTTTATTCTGTTTTGCAGTTCCTCTATGCGGGGTCTGTTTGTCCGCAACCCTCGCCAGCTCGCAAAACACGTTTTTTGTGAACTGTAAACACACTATAAGGGTCCGCGATATGAAGGATCTGCTAGAGATGCTCTACACATGTGATCAGTCCCATGTAGCAAGTTGCAAAATATATTAGCGACATTACAAAGAGGATACATGTCATAAGCTATTTGGATGACTGACCATATAGTACGAGCCAATTTACATTGGAAGAGCAAATGTTTTATTCTCTCATCATGCAGGCAAAAGACACATTGAGTACTTTCATGCCAATTCCTCTTAATAATATTATTTTTAGTAACAATGACTTCGCGACAAAAATACCATGTAAATATTTTATCTTAAGAGGTATCTTTATCTTTTAAATCTTCTTGTTATCATCAATTGACATGTCAGACCGAATCAAAACTCTATGCATAGACTCCACTAAAAATTACTCATTCCCATGTAAGTTTCAATGAAATATAACCAACCCTTGTGCCGAAAGACTACGTTGATTCGGCGATTGAGCTGCCATGCCATGCCATGTACACAGGAGACCCAAAACAACGTCGGCCGCCATAATGAATTGGCAGAGCTCCCACGGTTGCTTCAAAATAACGTCGCCGCTGTGCCAGGTATATCTCTCCGTTTTCATCGACCGGCCAATCACTAAGGGCATCTGCAGCGGCAACCTGTAAAAAATCTTCGGCATTCGTCCGTGAAATGGAAGGACCAGTCCATGGACATCAATGCAGAAGATAGCCATCTAACGCTAGCCGCATATATTTCAAACCGTATTTTAACTAACCAGATAAAATTTATTTAAGCCGACCGATATTCATCAAATTTTGGATAGAAAATAGCACAATTGATTCACTCATGGCATGCAAATTAAGTCTACTATAAATGGGTCTCAAATTCGACTAGATCACAGATGTCCAACAAGTTTTTCAGGGACGGATCATGTCTTCCCACACATACTTCTTCTTCAGCTTCATCCAGCAGTGTGTGTGCACGTAAATGATTGTCCTGCTGACTTGTGGTACATCACGACGGCGTGTGTGGGCTACATATAATGTGTAGACCAACATTGAGTGAATGAATCAACCAACAAGTTGAACAAGAGAAAGTAAAACTTACGATCTCGTCTTCTGTCGCGTGCAATGGCCACTTTGCCTCGAGCCGACGAATCACGTTGCAAAATTCGACGACGCCGGTCTGGATAGCATGCCAACGATACGAAATAACCTCACGTTGCGTGGTTGAATGATGTACATGTCGTAGGGTGCAATGTGTTTTTGTGCGTGAAACTTTCCATGCACTTGCTTCCAGAAGGGCCCCCTTTGTTCCTGCCTACGAAATCCATGGATACGGCCAGCCACGCATCACACAACAACTCATCCTCCATGGTCGAGTAGTTCATCATCCCTTCGTACTCTAGAAAAGACATAACATTTGAAATTAAGCTCAATGATATTCGACCGAACACCTGCTGGGCATGGTGTCCGCCATGAAGGTCATTGACAGGGGGCGAATTGCACCTGGGTACAAAGGGTTCCAGGGTTGAAAGCTCCGTCGGAACGACGAGCGGGCGCGTCGGTGCTGGTTCCGGACGTCCGGTAATGCTTTTGTGGCGGCCGGAAACGAACAATAGCAGCGGCAAAAGTGGAGGTGCGGACGCAAAGTAAGGGTGAGAAGGGCGAAGTGAAAGGAAATGGGACCGGAAAGGGGGATTTGGTGGGCCGGGGTTGTCGGAGTCATGTGTTTGGGTGTCCGGACTCCCACAAACTTCCCACACTTTTGTCTCTAATTTACTGAAGAAATCGCGTCCAGACCACCACGTGGATCAATACAGGTCGGTCGGTGTTTGATGGCTTCCGTGGTCCGGAAAGCGCAGTCCAAATGGTTGCAGAAGGTTTACGGATTCGCGTTGAGATGCCGTAATAAAATTAAAATCGGCCAATGTCCTCCATTCACCAAGCAAATTAACTACAGTAATAACGAATCAAGCAGTACACAAACCAGTGGATCACTGGATCACCTAAAGATCCATGTAAAGAAATTCAACACACAAAACAAATCTTCATGCCGAGTCTCCTAAGCCACGAAGGGCGGACGCTCGAGTACGCAACGCGTGAGAGCGGGCGCAACAAATAAACGGTGCGCGATGGCGTTTTTAACCGCGCGTGTAGTTATTGCGTCTTCGCTGGAGCTCCCGAAACAGTTGCATGCGTCTTGAAAATCCAAAATTTTCAGCGCGACCCTTATATATGTTGGAAATATGAGCAAATTACTACGAGATTTAATCCGAATAAACAGAAGATAAATCATGGCTATAACAACATAGATTAAACTAATCATGTGAACTAGCATAGCAGATGAACAGATCACATCTAGGGCACATACTAGAAATATGAATTCTACCACGATCTCGAACAGGAAGGGTAGAATCACATACGGTGCAGCGGGAGCAACACCGCCGGTGTTGACGTTGTCACCCATGTCGTCGAGGACGAGGTTGCCGAGGTCGGGGAAGAAGTCGTCGTTCGCGAAGTCGTCGCTGCCAGCAGTCGCGCGAGTGCGCTCCCCAAAAACCTGATCGCCCCTCTCTCGTACAGGATCACGAGAGGCGGGGTTCCGGAGGCCTGCTGTCCCTTCTCCCGGTGCACGCCGAAAGGAGGGATGAAGAAGACTTGCTTGGCGGCGCAATGATCTGGAACGGTGGTGAGAAACCATACGAAGCGGCGGCGGCTAGGATAGACGTCTGCCTGACTATATAGTGCGGGCCGGATAGGTCGTGGGAATAAACCACACGTTCGAGTCGTCACGATCCAAAAGAATCGGAAACGGTTCAGTAATTAACGCGTCCGTTAATTATTAATTAATGACTCGTTAATTTTCTCGAGCAGCAAAGATATAGACAATGTGCATAGCTCTGTCTTCGGCTCGGCTTAATCCCGTGGCGCGGCGCGTCGTGACGAGGCGAGGCGAGGCGTGGCGTGGCGAGGCGAGCGAGGAGGAGGAGCGCGCGTGTAGGTCTTCTCTTCTCATGCTCATACAAGTGGTAGAAGAGCTCACCTTATAAAGAGGTGCAACTCTCTCTCAACTTCCGGGGTGGGACTAAACTTTAGCCTCACTCACTGCCCTCACATGTGTGCATGAATGGGCCAAGAGAATTTCAGAATTTTAGTTGGGCTTTGGGCCAAAGACCTACTAGCAAAATTCCAACAATCCCCCACAAAGTCTCATTGGCACATCTCATCATTTAGTTCCAAAATATTGTTTATATATCGGTGCTTAGTGGAGACTGTGAAGTTGAACTTCCACTTAGAGATTTATATTACACTAGATCACAACTTGAATAGCGGACTATGCCTTGAACTACAAGTTTTCTGCGAGACTAGTTTCACACAAATTCTTGACCGATACTTGGCTGCCGCAAGGCTTCCCCGCGGGTGGAGCGTATACGTCATACTCCAGAGCCTTTTCATGAATTTATTAGAGAACACCCAATTCTCACAAACTGCGACGTTAACAGTCAAATTCATATAGGTGTGTTCCTCAGAAGATGTTCTGCAGGACAACATCTCTGCTTACCCGAATAAGCCACTTGAAACACATTAAGATAAGTATCAACCTGCCATGCAGATCAGGAGAGTATTGTATCTTCACGGAGTGAGATAGTTAATATAGGGATACTCTCCTCCCAGCTGACCAACAGCTTGTCTCCCGCTTCTACTTCACGGGATCTCCGATCACATAGAGTGGGTTACCACTATGGACAACTCATGCGGTGGGTCTCAAACCCATCTCCATCGATGCATTATCTATCACATTACGTGATAGACCCTTTGTGAAGTGATCTGCCAAGTTTTTCGAAGTCTGGATATAATCCAACATAATAACTCCGGAGTTCCTCAATTTTCTGACAGATTTTAGTCTCCTCTTCACATGTCTTGAGGACTTCATATTGTCCTTCAAACTGTTTATCTTGACGATCACAGTTTGATTATCACAGTTCATCAAGATAGGGGGTATTGGTTTTTCAACCATAAGTAAGTCCATCAAGAGTTCACGAAGCCACTCTGCTTCAACAGTGGCAGTGTCCAATGCTGTGAGTTCTGCTTCCATAGTTGACCTCGTTAAGATGGTCTGCTTGCAAGACTTCCAGAAAACAGCGCCACCATCAAGTGTAAAAACATAACCACTTGTGGCCTTTATCTCATCAGTATCAGAAATCCAGTTTGAGTCACTATAACCCTCCAGTACCCTTGGATACCCGGTGTAGTGAATCCCATAGCTCGCGGTGCCTATCAAATAGCGCATAACTCTCTCAAGCGCATGCCAATGATCATCTCCCGGTTTTGACACAAACCGACTCAGCTTGCTCACAGCAAAAGAGATGTCAGGCCTCGTGGCACTCGCCAAATACATAAGCGAACCAATAATCTGAGAATACCTCAGTTGATCTTTAGCAATCTGTCGATTCTTTCGAAGCAACACACTAGCATCATATGGAGTTGGAGAAGGTGTGCAGTCGCTATACCCAAAACGACTCAAGACCTTTTCCACATAGTGAGACTGAAGAAGTGTGATCCCACCATTCTCATCTCTCAACAGCTTGATGTTTAAGATAACATCAGCTACTCCTAGATCCTTCATCTCAAAACAGCGAGATAAGAAATCCTTAACCTCCTTGATTAAATCAAGTTTGGTTCCAAATATCAATATGTCATCGACATACAGACAAAGAATAACTCCTTCGCCCCCACCAAAGCGATAGTACACGCACTTGTCACCATCGTTTACTACAAAGCCGACAGCAGTTAATGTTCTTTTGAACTTCTCATGCCACTCCTTAGGAGCTTGTTTAAGGCCATATAAAGACTTTAATAACTTGCACACCTTTCCTTCCTGACCAGGTACTACAAAACCATCTGGCTGATCCATGTAAATTTCCTCCTTCAACTCTCCATTGAGAAAAGCTGTCTTAACGTCCATTTGATGAAAGAGAAGACCATGTGAGGCAGCCAGTGATAGTAGCACCCGAATTGTGGTCAGTCTAGCCACGGGTGAGTAAGTATCAAAGAAGTCTTCACCTTCTTTCTGGGTATAACCCTTGGCCACAAGTCGTGCCTTATACTTTTCAATCGTACCATTAGGTCTAAACTTCTTCTTGAACACCCACTTACATCCTACAGGTTTGCACCCATAAGGATGGTCAGTGATCTCCCAGGTACCGTTAGCTAAGATGGAATCCATCTCGCTACATACAACTTCCTTCCAGTAGTCAGCATCAGGAGATGCACAGGCTTCTGAAATAGTCCTGGGTGTGTCATCCACGAGGTACACAATGATATCATCACTGAAGGACTTTGCAGTCCTATGTCTCTTACTCCTCACAGGAGTTCCATTGTCACCCTCAACAAGATTCTCAACGTGTTCCATCGCAATGGTGGGTTCAGGAATTACAGTGAATTCCTCACTAGATGGAGTAGGTATCTCCTGATTTGATGAACTCGACATATCCTTCATAGGAAATATGTCCTCAAAGAAAGTTGCATCATTTGACTCCATAATCGTACCAACATGCATGTCGGACACCTCAGATTTTATTATCAAAAATCTATAGCCGATGCTATGAAAAACATAGCCCAGAAGAACACAATCCACGGTTTTTGGTCTAAGCTTGCGCTTCTTGGGAATTGGTATATTGACTTTCGCTAAACAACCCCAAGCACGTAGGTAAGAGAGTTTCAACCTTTTCCTTTCTCATTCCTCAAATGGAGTCATGGTCTTATGCTTTGTGGGAACCCGGTTTAGGACATGACACACAATCATTAGCGCCTCCCCCACCATATCTTGGATAGACCCGAAGTGTCTAACATGGTGTTAACCATATCAGTTAGAGTTCGGTTCTTTCTTTCGGCTACCCCATTTGACTGGGGTGAGTAGGGAGGCATCCTCTCATGGATTATACCATGTTCCGCACAAAATAGATCAAATTCATTGGAAAAATACTCTCCACCACGATCGGATCTAAGCCGTTTAATTTTTCGATCAAGTTGGTTCTCTGCCTCAGCTTTATAGTTTTTAAAGAAAGTCAAAGCCTCATCTTTTGATTTCAGAAGATACACATAACAATATCTAGTGGAGTCATCAATCAACGTCATGAAGTATCTCTTTCCACCTTTTGTCAACACGTCATTCATCTCACAAAGATCAGAATGTATAAGCTCTAGTGGCGCCAAGTCTCTTGCCTCTGCAGTCTTATAGGACTTGTGAGGTTGTTTAGCTTGCACACATACTTGGCACTTAGAGCCCTTGACAGGAGAGATTTTCGGAATTAAATTCATATTGGCTAGCCGCGTCATGCATCCAAAGTTAATATGACAAAGTCGTGAATGCCAAATATCAGACTCATTATTGTGGCAAACATTATTAATAACTTTAGTGCAAATATCTGACAAAGATAGGCGGAACAAGCCTCCGCACTCATAGCCTTTTCCAACAAATTGTCCACACTTAGAAATTACAAATTTATTAGATTCAAAAACCAACTTAAAACCATCTCCACATAAACGGGAACCGCTAACGAGATTTTTATTGATGAACGACACATGATGAACGTTCTTCAGACGCACGGTCTTCCCCGAAGTAAACTTCAGATCGACCGTACCAACACCTCGAACGATGGCATGTGACACGTTTCCCATCAGCACGGGAGAAGTCCCAGTGGCCTGGTAAGAAGAAAACATGGAGGCGTCAGCACAAACATGTACATTGGCACCGGTGTCAATTAACCAATCAGGGGATTGAAATACTGAAAGGATGGTAGGAAAAATACGTACCCTGATTCCTTCATATCAGTATCACCGATGATGACATTAGCGGACTTGCCGCTCTTCTCATGTTCGCGCTCCTCAAAGCGGTTAGGACACTTCGAAGCCCAGTGATTAGGATCACCGCAGACATGGCAAAGTCCCTTCCCCTTCTGATGAGAATTCTTCTTGAAGTTGGTAGAATGTGATGGCTTGTTCTTTGTATCAAACTTGCCTTTGCCCTGAGTTTTGTTCTTGTTGTTTTTGAACTTGTTGGGATGGAAGTTCTTCTTCTGTACCATGTGGGCACTAGAACCTCCCTCAGCAACTCGAGCACGTGTGTCCTTTGCTCTCGCCTTCTCTTCAACATCAAGAGTACCAATGAGATCCACAACGGAAAACTCATGTCTCTTGTGTTTCAGGGAAGTAGCAAAATTGTTCCACGAAGGTGGAAGCTTGGCAATGACGCCTCCGGCAACAAATTTGTCCGGCAACACACACTTGAAGTACTCAAGTTCTTTTGCGAGCGACTGTGTCTCATGAGCCTGCTGTACAACAGCGCGCTCATCAGTCATCTTGTAGTCATAGAATTGCTCCATGACGTACAACTCGCTGCCGGCGTCCGAGGCACAAAACTTGGCGTCGAGCGCAGCCCACATGTCCTTGCCATTGTCAAACAACATATACGAATCTACAATTGAGTCATCAAGAACACTCAGAAGAGCGCCTTTAAAGAGGGTATCGATCTTCTCAAAAGCTTCCAGCTGTGCTGGATTAAGATCGCCCTCAGGCTTGCCCTTGGTCGCGTCATAGCAGCCCATGGTCTGAAACCAGTAGACTGCTCTCGTGCGCCACCTTTTATATTGCGCCCCCTTAAAGGCAGGCGGCTTCGGATGCGCAGCAAAACCACTCGGAGTAAATTGCCTATAATTAGGTTTTTGGATTGTTGGAAATGTGAGCAAATTACTACGAGATTTAATCCGAATAAACAGAAGATAAATCATGACTACAGCAACAGAGATTAAACTAATCATGTGAACTATCATAGCAGATGAACGGATCACATCTAGGGCACATACTAGAAATATGAATTGTACCACGATCTCGAACAGGAAGAATAGAATCACATACGGTGCAGCAGGAGCAACACCGCCGGCGTTGACGTTGTCACCCATGTCGTCGAGGACGAGGTTGCCGAGGTCGGGGAAGAAGTCGTCGTTCGCGAAGTCGTCGCTGCCAGCAGTCGCGCGAGTGCGCTCCCCAAAAACCTGATCGCCCCTCTCCCGTACAGGATCAAGAGAGGCGGGGTTCCGGAGGCCTGCTGTCCCTTTTTCTGGTGCACGTCGAAAGGAGGGATTGAGAAGACTTGCTTGGCGGCGCAATGATCTGGAACGGTGGTGAGAAACCATACGAAGCGGCGGCGGCTAGGGTAGACATCTGCCTGACTATATAGTGCGGGCCGGGTAGGTCGTGGGAATAAACCCCACGTCCGAGTCGTCACGATCCAAAAGAATTGGAAACGGTTCAGTAATTAACGCGTCCGTTAATTATTAATTAATGACTCATTAATTTTCCCGGGCAGCAAAAATATAGACAACGTGCATAGCTCTGTCCTCGGCTCGGCTCAATCCCGCAACCCGCGGCGCGTCGTGACGAGGCGTGGCGTGGCGAGGCGAGCGCGTGTAGGTCTTCTCTTCTCATGCTCATACAAGTGGTAGAAGAACTCACATTATAAAGAGGTGCAACTCTCTCCCAACTTTCAGGATGGGACTAAACTTTAGCCTCACTCACTCCACTCACATGTGTGCATGAATGGGCCAAGATAATTTCAGAATTTTAGTTGGGCTTTGGGCCAAAGGCCTACTAGCAAAATTCCAACAATATAACGCGGCTGTTGGAGATGCTTAAAGAACAAATCTTCGTGCCAATTCTCCTGAGTCACGAAAGGCACGTCGCTCGTCGTGTTTCTTCGAGTTTGGCAGCAACAAAAGTAATAATTGTAACAGAATGAAAAATCACCTTATTTCCTCCATTTCACCAAGCAAATTAACGAATAACGAATCAAACAGCATACAAATCACTGGAACCAACCATACGATCCACGTAAACAAATTCAACTCACACAAGCCCCGCCGTCACTCCGATCATGCACGCACGCACAGCGGCGTGCGCGCCACCGTCTCCCTCACGAACGTGTCCGGTGTCCCTCCACGGCCCTCGCCTAGTACGGCCTGACGCCGGCGTAGTTGCCGGGCGGGTCGTACGCGCAGACCGCGAAGGTGCCGCGGCCGCCGGCGCAGATCGCCGTGGCGCAGCCGACCCTGGTGGTCTTCCGCCACACGATCTGCGTGTAGTGCCCGCACGCGCCCCGGGCGCCGCGGCAGGCGTTGTACCGGGCGTCGTACATGGCCCGCTCCTTCACCACCCACGCCTCCACCACGGCCTCGGGCGTCCACCCGCCCCCGCCGCCGGCGCCGCTGCCGCGGAACAGGTTCTCCCCGTACCGCCCGTGCGAGTGCACGAGCGCGCACCCGGCGCGCGCGCGCGCCCTCGCGTAGTCGCGCGCGTACCGCTCCAGCCCGCCGTCCCACGCCAGCGCGCGCACGCCCACCGCGCGGCGCGCCGCGTTGTGGGACGCCAGGAACCGCCACGCCTGCTGGCTGATGCCGCCGCCGGCCTTCCGATGGCCCCGCGCTGCGTCGGCTCCGCCCGCGGCGAGGAGGATGACGGCCGCGAGGACGAGGAGGGCGGCGGCCCCGCGGCGAGGAGGCGGCATTTCGGTCGAGCTTTTGGTAGACCAGGTGCTAGCTCGTGGATGACCAACGTGCGTGCCGGTGCTGCGCCGTGACGGGTGGTTTGCTGCGTGTGGTATTTATTCATGCGAGCTTGGCGCGGGAGAGTTTCATGGTGGGCAGGCGTAGTTGCTGGAGCGAAGGAGTGGCGTCCATGTCGAGTGGCATGCCATGGAAGGATTTGGACAAGATAAAGTCCACGCGCTAATCAATCTGCGCCTACGTCTGTTGCGTGATTTCTGGCGCGAAGTTGGACGTTATATGGGGTTGTACGTATCCAGGGACCGATCCTCCGACTGCCAGACCATGACGAGAACGAACGAACGAACTGGCGAGGAGTTGGAACAAAAATTATTTGCCGTCTCAACAGTAGGTAGAAAAACGAAGCGGAAACTTTCCGGAGGAAAATGGAAATGCAAAAAAATATGAAAACATAAACAGAAATTTGCAAAACCAAACCGAAACGATTTTTTTTACACAGAAACAAAAACAGATCAGTGTTTTTCGACGAGAAAAACATAAATATGGAATTTCTGATTTTATTATAGGCCTATGACTACTTTATAGCTCAGTCACAAAACAACACACAATTATATAGTGAAGAACAAAAATGCTACACCTACAAACCTATTACGTAAATCTCTTACGAAAAAGCCATTCCCTTCCGTAACCCTTACTAATTACCCTTTCATTTCAGTGTGGAGCCTTGTTTTGTCCAATCAAACAACTCCACGTCACCATGTACATAACCTCCCTAGGTAATTTTACGTAAGTGTAGCAAAGCTCATGAAAGAATGCCCATATGAAACCCAACTTCTATTATGATGCATGCCCTTAACTAGACTCTATACACAATTGTC
This sequence comes from Triticum aestivum, assembly GCF_018294505.1. Classification (NCBI taxonomy): domain Eukaryota; kingdom Viridiplantae; phylum Streptophyta; class Magnoliopsida; order Poales; family Poaceae; genus Triticum; species Triticum aestivum. Next base: position 581,868,432 of record NC_057809.1, on the reverse strand, counting down.
CAATACTACTACGATATTGCGCTAAGTTGCTAACCTAGCCATAGTATTTTGTGCCATGTTAACAATGGATTAAATTAGTTGGTTTCGTTGTGTTTTCTCTACAGTTCAACCTTTCTAAGCTCCGGTCAACACTCACTTCAGTTATCCTGCCTGCACGTATTCACTTTGTATATGTTTCCACTAATATCTGTTTTCATATTCATTTTTGAGGTTTCTATATTTGTTTTCTCTTTCGTAAAAGATTATAAAAATAAACATGGTAGCACCTAGTTTTATCCGTTTTCGCTACGTTTTCATCTTACTCAACAGGAGAAGATCATGGAGCATTGCCTAGCGATTTGCTCGTGGGCTTTGATTTGTTCTGTTGCGATAACTTTTATCTTTTGCACTTCTATTCTTGGGCCTCATTTGTGCTCTCCCTAGCGTTTTGGGTTAAGCCTCCATTCAATTTGGGCTGGGCCATTTTCCAGGGACGAATGCTCTTTTTTTTGGAAGATTTTCACAGGGTTTTAGGTCCTTTTCTTTTTCAGGGGAAAACTATATTTCGATGTTAAAATTATTATACCAAAGGTTGTGCTTCATGACAAGTGATGGCCTCCAATGTAGCTGGATCGATGACCCTGGAAGGGCGATCGATGATGAACTAAGAAAATGTCCATCCTGATCCTCATCAACGTCGTGCTTGACGCGTTGCCTATCTATGTCATGGTTGTGATGGAGCGGCTTTCACTTTCAGTGAGATTTTGATGAAATTTACTGAATTTCATTAATTTCAGCAGACACTAAAAATATTTACCTTTCGGCCAAAATATTTCGGAAATTTTAGTAGTATACATGAATTCAAATAATTTTCACTTGGATTCAAATATTTAATTGAATTCAAGTGAACATTTCGTCTTTCTTTGAATTGCAAACCGAAATTACCGAATTTCGGTGATTTTGGTTTGTGGCAAAAAAATAATCTGAAAGTGAAAGTGAAAACCTTGGATGGAGCTCCCCTTTGGCGTGGTGAATATCCTTGACGGTCTTCGCGGCTCTTTCCTCTGGGTGGCCGCGGACTCCGGTGCTCAGTGCCTTGTGGCTTGGGAGTAGGGCATGCCGCTCCAAGGATGAAGATGGGCACGGCGTTTGCTACAGCAAGCTTCAGAACGATTGGTTGTTGCTCAAGCTGGTGCATCAATTGCTTTCGCAGTTGGCGTCCTCCTGGTCCGCTTGAGCCTAGTCTGAGTTTGGGAGCCATCTCCTAGCTCCGGTAGCTCAGGGGTCTGTGCGTGCTGTTGGCCTGACCCCCATTGGGCAGAGCTGGCGTCCCTACCACCTCTCTATCGTTTGATCTCCTCGGTCGGGGTAGCCGATGGCCGTCGCACAACGTCGTGGCTAGACGCTTGGCAGCTTGGCGCCCCCTTCATGCCCTCCATGGCGCCCCCCTTGTTGCATACCACCGAGCCGGGGGTGTCGGTCGCTGTGGTGCCGCAAGGGCGCCGACTCCGTCTTGGCCGCACGACAGCACCTCGCTTTCCTGGATGGAGACCTCGCCGCCCGGCAGCTCCCCTCCGGCATGACACCTCTGACAGCTTTCAGGTCGTGATCTACACACACGCGATCTGTGGATGCCTCGATCTGAGCCCAGGAGGAACTCGAGGACGAACAGAAAACACACACGAACACGGGAGACAGTTTTGCGACGCCTTAATTCCAGCGTCTTTTCTGTTTCTCTTCTTTTATTCAACAGGGAAAACAAACTGAGCGACTTCTACGCCACGACCCAACATGCTCGCACCATCCCACGGCTTCAGATCGTGGACTCGCTCGTGCTACGAAAACGCTAGACACGACTTGGCCGCAACGTGGACTAAGCACGCTTCTGGCCATACAGAAACATGTACGTACAAAACACGTACAGATAAACTCCTAGGTGTCTATAACTGAAACACAAAGAAGAAAGACGTACAGTCTTAGGAAACTAGGAAAGAGGACAAGGTTAACAACAACAATCACCTCCTTAAACTTGTCACTTGCCTTTCATTGCCCTCATGCCAATCCTCTCCCTCATCTCCAGAAATTTTATTCTTCCAAGCGGCTTTGTGAGTATGTCAGCCAACTGATCGTCACTACGGACATGCTCCACGGACACGGATCCTGACTCCACCATGTCGCGGATGAAATGATATTTAATATCAATATGCTTACTCCTGTCATGGTAGACCGGGTTTTTGCAGAGAGCTATAGCTGACTGGTTATCAATTTTCAGCAATACTTGATCAACCTCTTGCCCGAGCACATCAGCTAATAGCCTCGCCAACCATATTCCTTGACAAGCTGCATATGCGCCCGCCATATATTCAGCTTCACATGATGAGACAGCGACGACTTTCTGTTTCTGTGAGAACCAAGTGATCAGACAAGGGCCAAGATAGAACATAACTCCACTTGTGCTTTTTCGATCATCAACATCCCCAGCCATATCACTGTCACTATAGCCATACAGGCGCAATGCTGTTCCTTCCTTCCTCTCATAACAGCACCCATAATCCAGTGACCCCTTCACATATTTAAGGATGTGCTTGACAGCAGCCAAGTGTTCACTGGTTGGTTTCTCCATGAACCTACTGACAATACCGACAGGGAAAGCAATGTCCGGTCGTGTATGAACTAAGTACCTGAGACTTCCAACAATGCTACGGTATTCAGTAGCATCTACTGGTGGAGCTGTACTGGTTTTCCTCAATTTCAGTTTGGGTTCCATCGGCACATGTGCTGGGTTACAGTCCATCATTCCCGCCTTCTCAAGAATTTTTGTAGCATAGCCTGACTGACAGAGAAAGATGTTCCTTGGACTTTGTCGTACTTCTATTCCAAGATAATATGACAGCAACCCCAGATCACTCATACTGAATCTGTCTTTCATTTGCTTTTTGAAAGAAGCCACTTCTTCAGTGCTTGTTCCAGTAATGATTAAATCATCTACATATACTCCAACCAGCAACTTGGATGTGCCATGACACTTCTTGTATAGGGCGTGTTCCAGAGGACATTTTTCAAAACCTAGTTGCACTAGAGTTTGATCCAACTTTGTGTTCCATGCCCTTGGAGCTTGCTTCAGACCATACAAAGCTTTGCTCAATTTCAGAACTTTTTCTTCCTCTCCATTCACTTCAAACCCTGGTGGCTGTGACACAAACACTTCCTCAGCAAGTTCACCATTTAAAAATGCTGACTTTACATCCATATGATGTATTTCCCAACCCTCCTGAGCTGCAAGTGCAATGATAAGTCTGATGGTTTCCAAACGAGCAACAGGTGCATACACCTCCTCAAAGTCAATTCCATGCCTCTGAACATATCCCTTGGCTACTAACCTGGCCTTATGCTTCACTACGTTGCCATGTGAGTCCTTCTTCAATTTAAAAACCCACTTAAGACCAATTGGCTTTGTACCTGGTGGTAGATGCGTGAGCTTCCAAGTCTTATTTTCTTTAATGGAGCTCAACTCGTCCTGCATTGCACGCCTCCAGCATGCATCTTTGCTTGCCTCCAGGTACGAGGTTGGTTCAGCCATTCCCAACATACACAAGCTATATTCATCACCATCAATCTCGAAAGTTTCATCATAAATATCGTCGAGCAGCCGGTACCTTTGTGGTCCTTCTGACGTTGTTGGTTCTGAAACATTTGTTGGTGGTGATACAGAGTTTGGGGATGACTGCACCGCGGTCATCGGGGTCTCTGGTTCAGCTGTACTTTCAGAACTTCTCACCTCGTGATCAACCTGCAATTTCCCAGGTATTGGAGATGGCATGGGCACGCCAACGTCCAGATGTGCACCATACTGAACTGTGAAGGTAACACTACTCGGCTGTGTCGGTTCAGTCTTCTCTGAAACCCAATCCCACTGTCCATCTTCTTCAAATATTACTTCACGAGAGATGTGCAGTTTGTTTGTCCTTGGATCAAACATTTTGTATGCCTTTGAATTTGGCTCATACCCAATGAAGATCATGACCGAACTGCGATCAGCCAGCTTGGGAAGATGTGCACCAATTTTCTTAACATGTCCAAGACATCCAAATGTGCGCAGAAAATGCACATCCGGTTTCTTCTTGTACAGAGCCTCATATGGAGTCATATTTGGGACACTCTTAGTTGGTGCACGGTTGAGCAGAAAAACTGCAGTGGCTACAGCTTCACCCCAGAAAGTACCTGGCAATTGTTTGTTCTTCAACAGGCTCCGCGCCATCCCCACGACAGTTTGGTTTCGGCGTTCAACCACACCATTTTGTTGCGGCGAGTACGGAGCAGTGAGATGGTGCTTGATCCCCAAATCTTCACAGAACTGAACAAACTCCCTTGAGGTGAATTCGCCTCCTCTATCTGTCCGAAGTGCCCTGACAGTCAGTTTCAATTCAGTCTCAACTGATGCCTTGATCTTCTTCACTGCACCTAGTGCCTCATCCTTGCTTTTGATGAGCACAACCCACATATAGCGAGTGCAATCGTCCACTATCAACAAGAAGTACTTTTTCCCACCAAAAGTTGCTGGAGAAATTGGGCCACAGAGATCTCCGTGCAACAGCTGCAGAGCTTCGTCTGCGCGAAAGTTAGCTTCAGCAGGAAATGGTCTACGGCGCTGCTTAGCGACCAAACAGCCATCACAAAACCGATCACCTTGATCTATCAATGGTAAACCTCTCACCATCTCCTTCTGACCTAAAATTCTTAGCGCTGAGAAGCTCACATGACCATATCTTGCATGCCAAAGCCATGCGTCATCACCTGACTTGGACAGCAAACACTCTAGCAATGTGATGTCAATATGAAACACATACAGCCGGTTTTTGGTTCTTCTCACTTTAGCTAGCACCTTGCACTCTCGGTCTTGCACCACCATCACTCCATCCTCAACTGAATATTTGCAGCCTATCTCGTCAAGCTGGCCGAGGCTAATGATATTGTTTTTCAGCCTCGGTATGTAGTACACCTCAGTCAAGATGCGGTGATCACCAGTGTATGCCTCAAACAAAACCGAGCCTCGTCCCTCGATCTCAACAGTGGAACCATCTCCAAATTTCACTGCACCGCGAATGGAATGATCGATCTCTGCAAATTTGTTTAAGCACCCAGTCATATGGTTGCTAGCCCCGGTGTCCAAATACCAGGCCTTATCCATGCTTCCCTGCAGCTTAGGTTGTACTTTGTCCTCGTGCAGCATCACAGTTTCACTCACTGTCTCTGTCACCTCAACCAGAGTGCACACCTCTGTCAACAACAGTGCTGGATCCTCATCAACTTGCTTTTGCACAAGATTGGCCTTCTCTCGCTTCGGTTCCGGGCAATCAGAGGCGAAATGACCATTGACATTGCAGTTAAAACACTTAACTTTTGAAATATCAAACTTACGATGCTTTTTCTGCTTGCCCTTCCCATTGTTCTGGCCATGGTCACCACGACCTTTGTCCTGGCTGCCGCCTTGTCCTCCGCCTCTCTTTGCACCGGAACCTGAGGCACCGCCACTGTCAGTCGATTTCTTTCCTTTCATCAGCGATTCGAGGGCACGTGTGACGAGCATCAGCTGCTCATCCTTGTCGCTGCGGTTCTGCCGGCACCCGCGCTGGTTCTCCTCGAACGCTGTGAGGCGCCCAACTGCCTCCTGCAGAGTCATCGTCGACATGTCACCCCACTGCTCGATGGTGTTGACGATGTCAGCGAAGCGATCCGGGACGGCGCTGAATAGACGCTCCACCACGGCCTCTTCCCCAAGGGTGACGCCGAGGGAGCGGATCTCGCTCACCAGTGTGGTGAGTTTCCTGGCAAACTCCGGGATAGTTTCCCCGTCCGCCATGTCGAGGCGATCGAACTGCCTTTTCAGTTGCCGCGCGCGTGCCTTCTTCACGCGATCCTCTCCGACGCGGGCACATCGGATCATCTCCCACGCCTCCTGCGCGGTGTCACAGTCCGCAACCTGCAGCATAACATGATCCGGGACGGACTGGGAGAGCGCCGCGAAGGCCCCCTCGTCCGCCGCTTGGTCGTACTCACCGGAGCCATCAATCGCCGACCAGACACGTAGCGCCTTCATCAACACTTTCATCTTGATAGCCCACAAAGAGTAGTTCGTGTCCGTCAGCATGGGGTACTGCACGGGCACATTGGTGGCTCTCGATGGAGCAGCCAGCACCACGGCGCCATCACCGTCGCCTGTGCTCGGCCTCCTGGCTGCCGGCGGCGTGTACTTTCCGCCACCGCTGCCGCCGCTCTTCCCGTCGCTCTTCTTAGGAGACGTATCCCCCATCTCCACCAATCGCCTCCGATCACCGCCGCCGGACGCCGCAGGAACCTAGAAACCCGAAGCTCTGATGCCAATTGACAGCTTTCAGGTCGTGATCTACACACACGCGATCTGTGGATGCCTCGATCTGAGCCCAGGAGGAACTCGAGGACGAACAGAAAACACACACGAACACGGGAGACAGTTTTGCGACGCCTTAATTCCAGCGTCTTTTCTGTTTCTCTTCTTTTATTCAACAGGGAAAACAAACTGAGCGACTTCTACGCCACGACCCAACATGCTCGCACCATCCCACGGCTTCAGATCGTGGACTCGCTCGTGCTACGAAAACGCTAGACACGACTTGGCCGCAACGTGGACTAAGCACGCTTCTGGCCATACAGAAACATGTACGTACAAAACACGTACAGATAAACTCATAGGTGTCTATAACTGAAACACAAAGAAGAAAGACGTACAGTCTTAGGAAACTAGGAAAGAGGACAAGGTAAACAACAACAACCTCCCCTCCCGCATGACACCTCCCCTAGCCGCACGGCAGCATCGTCGCTTTCCTGGATGGCGCCCTCGCCGCCCTGCACCGCGTCGCAAGTAGGCGGTCATTGCTCCGTCAGCTCCTCACCGTCAACAGGCCGTCAACTCTCTGCACCGCCATCGCCATGCTGTGAAAACAGTGACCAGTTAACTATGTCTTCCGCCAATAGTCAATCTCCTACTAAAACTAGTAAACGTTGTTGCACGTATCATAATCTATAATAAAGAACATCTATTTCAAATCTTATTTCTCTTTTAGCGAATTTTTTACCGAGCCATTTAATTGTGTCTTACACGCCCAACAATATGACCCCGCGTGTAAAACATGATCCGCACACATGTCTTCACATAAAGAGTCAAGGAATTTGTCGTTGTCAACTGACGAAACAAGCGACAAGAGTACCGCTTCTCTGCCGGCTGATGTACACGAGAAACCTGCGCAAGAGCAGTAGCAAGGGATCACAAGGGGTTTGTTTTCATCTCTATCAGTTGCCATGCGAAGACTTGCAGTTCTACAGAGGAAGCAAAGGGACAAGCTATACTGATCGGGCTTGGACTACTGTTTTCGGAGGCGGTATAACTGTAAAGACTGACAATGCTTTAATTGCAAAGGAGCTGGAGAAAGGGAGATCAAATCGATGGAGCTGCATCCAAATCATTAGTAATATTAAAGCTGTAGTGGTTGCTTTTGACTCTGTCTGCATCCAACATATTCCCAGGGCAGTGGCGGAGCTTGGGACACATCTTAGGAGGGGCAAATGGGCTGTTGGGGGGCAACCAACATCAGGT